>NW_022143903.1:0-3747 GCF_007565055.1 Rhinopithecus roxellana
AATAGATATACGAATAAAATATAGACACAATACATGTAATAGATATAGGTATAAATATAGACATAATATATATAAGAAAAAATATAGACATAATAGATACAATCGATATATGTATGAAATATAGACATAACAGATATAGACATCGAATATAGATAGAATAGATATAATAGATATAGGAATAAATATAGATATAATATATATAATAAATATAGGTATAAAACATATATATATATAGATATAGGTAGGAAATATAGATATAATAGATAAATAGATATAGTTATAAAATATAGATATAATAGATGAAGGTATAAAATATAGATATAATAGATATAACAGATATAGGTATAAAATATAGATAGAATAGATATAATACATATAGGTACAAAATATAGATATAATAGATAAAGGTATAAAATATAGTTATAAGGGATATAATAGATATAGTTATAAAAATAGACTTAATAGATATAAGAGATATAGGTATAAAATATAGACATAATAGACATAATAGGTATAGGTATAAAATATAGACAAAATAGATTAATGTTATAGGTATAAAATATAGACATAATAGATACAGGTACAAAATATAGACATAATAGTTACAATAGATATAGGTATAAATATAGACATAATAGATATAAAAGATATAGGTGTAAAACATAGACATAATAGATACAATTGATATAGGTATAAAATATAGACATAATAGATATAATACATATAAGAGTAAAATATAGACATAATAGATATGATATATATAGGTATGAAATATAGACATAATATATATGATAGATATGGGTATAAAATATAGACATAAAAGATATAAGAGATATAGGTACAAAATATAGACATAATAGATATAAAAGATATCAGTATAAAACATAGACATAACAGATATAGTAGATACAGGTATAAAATATAGACAATAGATATAATAGACATAGGTATAAAATATAGATATAATACATATAATTATAAAAAATATAAATATAATAGATATAAGTGATATAGGTAAAAACATAGATGTAATGTATATAGGCATAAAATATGATTATAATATATGTAGGTATAAAATATAGATATAATAGATATAATAGATATAGGTATAAAATATAGACATAACAGCTATATCAGATATAGTTATAAAATATAGACATAATAGTTACAATAGATATAGGTATAAAATATAGACATAATAAATATAGTAGATATAGGTATAAAACATAGACAAAATAGATCTAATAGATATAGGTATAAAATATAGACATAATAGATATAGGTATAAAATATAGACATAATAAATATAGTAGATATAGGTATAAAACATAGACAAAATAGATCTAATAGATAGGTATAAAATATAGACATAATAGATTAGGTATAAAATATAGACATAATAGATATAGTAGATATAGTTATAAAATATAGATGTCATAGATATTAAATATACAGGTATAAAATAAAACATAATAGATATAATAGATATGGGTATAAAATATAGACATAATAGATATATAAGATATATGTATAAAATACAGACATAATAGATATAATAGATATTAGTGTAAAATATAGACAGAATAGATATGATATATATAGGTATGAAATATAGACATAATATATATGATAGATATAGGTATAAAAATAGACATAAAAGATATAATAGATATAGGTATAAATTATAGAAATAATAGATATTAGATATAAGTATAAAACATAGACATAATACATAGAGTAGATACAGGTATAAAATATAAATATAATAGATATAGGTATAAAATATAGATATAATATATATAATAGATGTACGTATAAAAAATAGATATAATAGATACAGGTATAAAATATACACAATAGATATAATACATATATGTAAAAATATAGATATAATATATAATTATAAAACATAAATATAAGAGATATAATAGATATAGGTATAAAATATAGATAAAACAGACATAGGTATAAAATATAGTTATAATAGTTGTAGGTATAAAATATATATATAATAGATATAATAGATATAGCTATAAATTATAGACATAATAGATATAATAGATAAAGTTATAAAATATAGATATAGTGGATATAATAGATATAGGTATAAAATGGACATAATAGATATAATAGGTATAGGAATAAAATATAGACCTAAGAAATATAATAGATAAAGATATAAAATAAAGTCATAATAGATATAACAGATATTGGAATAAAATACAGACATAATATAGGTAAAATATAGACTAATAGATATAATAGATATAGGTATAAAATATAGACATAAGAGGTATAAGAGATATAGGTATAAAATACAGACATAACAGATATAATCGATATAGGTATAAAATATGAACATAAGAGATACAGGTATAAAATATAAACATAATAGATATAATAGATATAGGTAAAAAATATAGACATAAGAGATATAATAGATAAGATATAAAATATAGACATAATAAATATAATCGATACAGGTATAAAATACAGACATAATAGATATCCTTATAAAGTAGAGACATAGTAGATATAATAGATATCTGGAAAAAATATAGACATAATACATACAAAAGATATAGGTATAAAATATAGACATAATAGATACAATAGATATAGGCATAAAATATAGGCATAATAGATATAATAGATATAGGTATAAAATATAGGCATAATAGATATGATAATATAGGTAAAAATATAGATATAATAGATATGATAGATATAGATAAAATATAGACATAATAGATATAATACATATATTCATAAAATATAGACATAATAGGTACGAAAGATACAGGTACAAAATATAGATATAATAGATATAGGTATAAAATATAGATATAGATATAATAGATATAGGTATAATATAAACATAATAGATTACAGATGGTATAAAATATAGAATAATAGATATAATAGATATAGGTGTAAAATATAGACATAGTCGATATAATAGATATAGGTAAAAACATAGACATAATGGATAAATAGATATAGTTAAAATATAGACATTATATGTAATATAGATATAAAATATAGAATAATAGATATAGGTATTAAATATAGACATAATACAAATAATGGAAATAGTATAAAATATAGACATAATAGATATAATAGATATAGGTATAAAATATGGACATAATAGACGTAGGAACAAAATATAGACATAATACATATGGGTATGAAATATAGAATAATATAATAACAAATATAGGTAAAAAATAGAGCCATTATAGATATAATAGATGTTGGTATAAAAATCTATAATAATAGATATAGAGATATAGGTATAACATATAGACATAATAGATATAATATATATAGGCATAAAATATAGACATAATAGATACAATAAATACAGGTATAAAATATAGCCATAACAGATATAATAGACATAGGTATAAAATAGAGATATAATAAATATAGATATAAAATATAGATGAAATAGAAAGAATAGAATATATAGGAATAAAATATGATATAATAATATAATAGATATAGTATAAATATATTATATAACAGATATAGATATAAAATACAGATATAATAGGTATATGTATAAAATATAGATAATATAGGTATAAAATACAGATATAAGAGATGTAATAGATATAGGTGCAAAATATAGACATCATAGATATAGGTATTAAATTTAGTCATAAATAGATATAATAGATATAGGTATAAAATATAGAGACATAATAGTAGATACAGGTATATAAAAAATAGACATAATAG
>NW_022143904.1:0-14703 GCF_007565055.1 Rhinopithecus roxellana
TGTGAGATGAACTCACAGATCAGAAGAAGTTTCTCAGAAAGCTTCTTTCACGTTTTGAACGGATGAAATTTCCTTTATCAGCGTAGCCTCAATGTGATCCAAAGAAGCCCTTCTCAGATTCCTCAAAGACAGTGTTAATGGACTGCTCCACGAAACATAAGTGTAACTCTGTGAGATGAATTCACACATCACCAAGAAGTTTCTAAGAAAGCTTCTTTCTAGTTTCATTGTGGATATTTCCTTGTCACTGTAATGTTCATTGCGCTATGAAGTATCTAATTGCAGATTTCCAGAAAACGTGCTAACAAATGATCACTGAAGAGAAAGTGTACTCTGTGAGTTGCATTCACACTTGGCAATGCAGTTTCTCAGAAAGCTTCTCTTTAGTTATTATGTGAGGATATTTCCTTTATCACCATGGGCCCCAATAGGCTCCCAAATATCACTTTGCAGATTCCACGAAAAGAGTGTTAGCAAACTGCTTCTTGAGGCAGAGGTTGTAACTCTGTGAGATGAACTCACAGATCAGAAAGAAGTTTCTCAGAAAGCTTCTTTCACGTTTTGAACGGATGAAATTTCCTTTATCAGCGTAGGCCTCAATGTGATCCAAAGAAGCCCTTCTCAGATTCCTCAAAGACAGTGTTAATGGACTGCTCCACGAAACATAAGTGTAACTCTGTGAGATGAATTCACACATCACCAAGAAGTTTCTAAGAAAGCTTCTTTCTAGTTTTCATCTGTGGATATTTCCTTTGTCACTGTAATGTTCATTGCGCTATGAAGTATCTAATTGCAGATTTCCAGAAAACTGTGCTAACAAACTGATCATGAAGAGAAACGTGTAACTCTGTGAGTTGCATTCACACTTGGCAATGCAGTTTCTCAGAAAGCTTCTCTTTAGTTATATGTGAGGATATTTCCTTTATCACCATGGGCCCCAATAGGCTCCCAAATATCACTTTGCAGATTCCACGAAAAGAGTGTTAGCAAACTGCTTCTTGAGGCAGAGGTTGTAACTCTGTGAGATGAACTCACAGATCAGAAAGAAGTTTCTCAGAAAGCTTCTTTCACGTTTTGAACGGATGAAATTTCCTTTATCAGCGTAGGCCTCAATGTGATCCAAAGAAGCCCTTCTCAGATTCCTCAAAGACAGTGTTAATGGACTGCTCCACGAAACATAAGTGTAACTCTGTGAGATGAATTCACACATCACCAAGAAGTTTCTAAGAAAGCTTCTTTCTAGTTTTCATCTGTGGATATTTCCTTTGTCACTGTAATGTTCATTGCGCTATGAAGTATCTCATTGCAGATTTCCAGAAAACTGTGCTAACAAACTGATCACTGAAGAGAAACGTGTAACTCTGTGAGTTGCATTCACACTTGGCAATGCAGTTTCTCAGAAAGCTTCTCTTTAGTTATTATGTGAGGATATTTCCTTTATCACCATGGGCCCCAATAGGCTCCCAAATATCACTTTGCAGATTCCACGAAAAGAGTGTTAGCAAACTGTTTCTTGAGGCAGAGGTTGTAACTCTGTGAGATGAACTCACAGATCAGAAAGAAGTTTCTCAGAAAGCTTCTTTCACGTTTTGAACGGATGATATTTCCTTTATCAGCGTAGGCCTCAATGTGATCCAAAGAAGCCCTTCTCAGATTCCTCAAAGACAGTGTTAATGGACTGCTCCACGAAACATAAGTGTAACTCTGAGATGAATTCACACATCACCAAGAAGTTTCTAAGAAAGCTTCTTTCTAGTTTTCATCTGTGGATATTTCCTTTGTCACTGTAATGTTCATTGCGCTATGAAGTATCTAATTGCAGATTTCCAGAAAACTGTGCTAACAAACTGATCACTGAAGAGAAACGTGTAACTCTGTGAGTTGCATTCACACTTGGCAATGCAGTTTCTCAGAAAGCTTCTCTTTAGTTATTATGTGAGGATATTTCCTTTATCACCATGGGCCCCAATAGGCTCCCAAATATCACTTTGCAGATTCCACGAAAAGAGTGTTAGCAAACTGCTTCTTGAGGCAGAGGTTGTAACTCTGTGAGATGAACTCACAGATCAGAAAGAAGTTTCTCAGAAAGCTTCTTTCACGTTTTGAACGGATGAAATTTCCTTTATCAGCGTAGGCCTCAATGTGATCCAAAGAAGCCCTTCTCAGATTCCTCAAAGACAGTGTTAATGGACTGCTCCACGAAACATAAGTGTAACTCTGTGAGATGAATTCACACATCACCAAGAAGTTTCTAAGAAAGCTTCTTTCTAGTTTTCATCTGTGGATATTTCCTTTGTCACTGTAATGTTCATTGCGCTATGAAGTATCTAATTGCAGATTTCCAGAAAACTGTGCTAACAAACTGATCACTGAAGAGAAACGTGTAACTCTGTGAGTTGCATTCACACTTGGCAATGCAGTTTCTCAGAAAGCTTCTCTTTAGTTATTATGTGAGGGATATTTCCTTTATCACCATGGGCCCCAATAGGCTCCCAAATATCACTTTGCAAGATTCCACGAAAGAGTGTTAGCAAACTGCTTCTTGAGGCAGAGGTTGTCACTCTGTGAGATGAACTCACAGATCAGAAAGAAGTTTCTCAGAAGCTTTCTTTCACGTTTTGAACGGATGAAATTTCCTTTATCAGCGTAGGCCTCAATGTGATCCAAAGAAGCCCTTCTCAGATTCCTCAAGACAGTGTTAATGGACTGACTCCACGAAACATAAGTGTAACTCTGTGAGATGAATTCACACATCACCAAGAAGTTTCAAAGAAAGCTTCTTTCTAGTTTTCATCTGTGGATATTTCCTTTGTCACTGTAATGTTCATTGCGCTATGAAGTATCTCATTGCAGATTTCCAGAAAACTGTGCTAACAAACTGATCACTGAAGAGAAACGTGTAACTCTGTGAGTTGCATTCCCACTTGGCAATGCAGTTTCTCAGAAAGCTTCTCTTTAGTTATTATGTGAGGATATTTCCTTTATCACCATGGGCCCCAATAGGCTCCCAAATATCACTTTGCAGATTCCACGAAAAGAGTGTTAGCAAACTGCTTCTTGAGGCAGAGGTTGTAACTCTGTGAGATGAACTCACAGATCAGAAAGAAGGTTTCTCAGAAAGCTTCTTTCACGTTTTGAACGGATGAAATTCCTTTATCAGCGTAGGCCTCAATGTGATCCAAAGAAGCCCTTCTCAGATTCCTCAAAGACAGTGTTAATGGACTGCTCCACGAAACATAAGTGTAACTCTGTGAGATGAATTCACACATCACCAAGAAGTTTCAAAGAAGCTTCTTTCTAGTTTTCATCTGTGGATATTCCTTTGTCACTGTAATGTTCATTGCGCTATGAAGTATCTCATTGCAGATTTCCAGAAAAACTGTGCTAACAAACTGATCACTGAAGAGAAACGTGTAACTCTGTGAGTTGCATTCACACTTGGCAATGCAGTTTCTCAGAAAGCTTCTCTTTAGTTATTATGTGAGGATATTTCCTTTATCACCATGGGCCCAATAGGCTCCCAAATATCACTTTGCGATTCCACGAAAAGAGGTGTTAGCAAACTGCTTCTTGAGGCAGAGGTTGTAACTCTGTGAGATGAACTCACAGATCAGAAAGAAGTTTCTCAGAAAGCTCTTTCACGTTTTGAACGGATGAAATTTCCTTTATCAGCGTAGGCCTCATGTGATCCAAAGAAGCCCTTCTCAGATTCCTCAAAGACAGTGTTAATGGACTGCTTCCACGAAACTAAGTGTAACTCTGTGAGATGAATTCACACATCACCAAGAAGTTTCTAAGAAGCTTCTTTCTAGTTTTCATCTGTGGATATTTCCTTTGTCACTGTAATGTTCATTGCGCTATGAAGTATCTCATTGCAGATTTCCAGAAACTGTGCTAACAAACTGATCACTGAAGAGAAACGTGTAACTCTGTGAGTTGCATTCACACTTGGCAATGCAGTTTCTCAGAAAGCTTCTCTTTAGTTATTATGTGAGGATATTTCCTTTATCACCATGGGCCCCAATAGGCTCCCAAATATCACTTTGCAGATTCCACGAAAAGAGTGTTAGCAAACTGCTTCTTGAGGCAGAGGTTGTAACTCTGTGAGATGAACTCACAGATCAGAAAGAAGTTTCTCAGAAAGCTTCTTTCACGTTTTGAACGGATGAAATTTCCTTTATCAGCGTAGGCCTCAATGTGATCCAAAGAAGCCCTTCTCAGATTCCTCAAAGACAGTGTTAATGGACTGCTCCACGAAACATAAGTGTAACTCTGTGAGATGAATTCACACATCACCAAGAAGTTTCTAAGAAGCTTCTTTCTAGTTTTCATCTGTGGATATTTCCTTGTCACTGTAATGTTCATTGCGCTATGAAGTATCTCATTGCAGATTTCCAGAAAACTGTGCTAACAAAACTGATCACTGAAGAGAAACGTGTAACTCTGTGAGTTGCATTCACACTTGGCAATGCAGTTTCTCAGAAAGCTTCTCTTTAGTTATTATGTGAGGATATTTCCTTTATCACCATGGGCCCCAATAGGCTCCCAAATATCACTTTGCAGATTCCACGAAAAGAGTGTTAGCAAACTGCTTCTTGAGGCAGAGGTTGTAACTCTGTGAGATGAACTCACAGATCAGAAAGAAGTTTCTCAGAAAGCTTCTTTCACGTTTTGAACGGATGAAATTTCCTTTATCAGCGTAGGCCTCAATGTGATCCAAAGAAGCCCTTCTCAGATTCCTCAAAGACAGTGTTAATGGACTGCTCCACGAAACATAAGTGTAACTCTGTGAGATGAATTCACACATCACCAAGAAGTTTCTAAAGAAAGCTTCTTTCTAGTTTTCATCTGTGGATATTTCCTTTGTCACTGTAATGTTCATTGCGCTATGAAGTATCTCATTGCAGATTTCCAGAAAACTGTGCTAACAAACTGATCACTGAAGAGAAACGTGTAACTCTGTGAGTTGCATTCACACTTGGCAATGCAGTTTCTCAGAAAGCTTCTCTTTAGTTATTATGTGAGGATATTTCCTTTATCACCATGGGCCCCAATAGGCTCCCAAATATCACTTTGCAGATTCCACGAAAAGAGTGTTAGCAAACTGCTTCTTGAGGCAGAGGTTGTAACTCTGTGAGATGAACTCACAGATCAGAAAGAAGTTTCTCAGAAAGCTTCTTTCACGTTTTGAACGGATGAAATTTCCTTTATCAGCGTAGGCCTCAATGTGATCCAAAGAAGCCCTTCTCAGATTCCTCAAAGACAGTGTTAATGGACTGCTCCACGAAACATAAGTGTAACTCTGTGAGATGAATTCACACATCACCAAGAAGTTTCTAAGAAAGCTTCTTTCTAGTTTTCATCTGTGGATATTTCCTTTGTCACTGTAATGTTCATTGCGCTATGAAGTATCTCATTGCAGATTTCCAGAAAACTGTGCTAACAACTGATCACTGAAGAGAAACGTGTAACTCTGTGAGTTGCATTCACACTTGGCAATGCAGTTTCTCAGAAAGCTTCTCTTTAGTTATTATGTGAGGATATTTCCTTTATCACCATGGGCCCCAATAGGCTCCCAAATATCACTTTGCAGATTCCACGAAAAGAGTGTTAGCAAACTGCTTCTTGAGGCAGAGGTTGTAACTCTGTGAGATGAACTCACAGATCAGAAAGAAGTTTCTCAGAAAGCTTCTTTCACGTTTTGAACGGATGAAATTTCCTTTATCAGCGTAGGCCTCAATGTGATCCAAAGAAGCCCTTCTCAGATTCCTCAAAGACAGTGTTAATGGACTGCCTCCACGAAACATAAGTGTAACTCTGTGAGATGAATTCACACATCACCAAGAAGTTCTAAGAAAGCTTCTTTCTAGTTTTCATCTGTGGATATTTCCTTTGTCACTGTAATGTTCATTGCGCTATGAAGTATCTCATTGCAGATTTCCAGAAAACTGTGCTAACAAACTGATCACTGAAGAGAAACGTGTAACTCTGTGAGTTGCATTCACACTTGGCAATGCAGTTTCTCAGAAAGCTTCTCTTTAGTTATTATGTGAGGATATTTCCTTTATCACCATGGGCCCCAATAGGCTCCCAAATATCACTTTGCAGATTCCACGAAAAGAGTGTTAGCAAACTGCTTCTTGAGGCAGAGGTTGTAACTCTGTGAGATGAACTCACAGATCAGAAAGAAGTTTCTCAGAAAGCTTCTTTCACGTTTTGAACGGATGAAATTTCCTTTATCAGCGTAGGCCTCAATGTGATCCAAAGAAGCCCTTCTCAGATTCCTCAAAGACAGTGTTAATGGACTGCTCCACGAAACATAAGTGTAACTCTGTGAGATGAATTCACACATCACCAAGAAGTTTCTAAGAAAGCTTCTTTCTAGTTTTCATCTGTGGATATTTCCTTTGTCACTGTAATGTTCATTGCGCTATGAAGTATCTCATTGCAGATTTCCAGAAAACTGTGCTAACAAACTGATCACTGAAGAGAAACGTGTAACTCTGTGAGTTGCATTCACACTTGGCAATGCAGTTTCTCAGAAAGCTTCTCTTTAGTTATTATGTGAGGATATTTCCTTTATCACCATGGGCCCCAATAGGCTCCCAAATATCACTTTGCAGATTCCACGAAAAGAGTGTTAGCAAACTGCTTCTTGAGGCAGAGGTTGTAACTCTGTGAGATGAACTCACAGATCAGAAAGAAGTTTCTCAGAAAGCTTCTTTCACGTTTTGAACGGATGAAATTTCCTTTATCAGCGTAGGCCTCAATGTGATCCAAAGAAGCCCTTCTCAGATTCCTCAAAGACAGTGTTAATGGACTGCTCCACGAAACATAAGTGTAACTCTGTGAGATGAATTCACACATCACCAAGAAGTTTCTAAGAAAGCTTCTTTCTAGTTTTCATCTGTGGATATTTCCTTTGTCACTGTAATGTTCATTGCGCTATGAAGTATCTCATTGCAGATTTCCAGAAAACTGTGCTAACAAACTGATCACTGAAGAGAAACGTGTAACTCTGTGAGTTGCATTCACACTTGGCAATGCAGTTTCTCAGAAAGCTTCTCTTTAGTTATTATGTGAGGATATTTCCTTTATCACCATGGGCCCCAATAGGCTCCCAAATATCACTTTGCAGATTCCACGAAAAGAGTGTTAGCAAACTGCTTCTTGAGGCAGAGGTTGTAACTCTGTGAGATGAACTCACAGATCAGAAAGAAGTTTCTCAGAAAGCTTCTTTCACGTTTTGAACGGATGAAATTTCCTTTATCAGCGTAGGCCTCAATGTGATCCAAAGAAGCCCTTCTCAGATTCCTCAAAGACAGTGTTAATGGACTGCTCCACGAAACATAAGTGTAACTCTGTGAGATGAATTCACACATCACCAAGAAGTTTCTAAGAAAGCTTCTTTCTAGTTTTCATCTGTGGATATTTCCTTTGTCACTGTAATGTTCATTGCGCTATGAAGTATCTCATTGCAGATTTCCAGAAAACTGTGCTAACAAACTGATCACTGAAGAGAAACGTGTAACTCTGTGAGTTGCATTCACACTTGGCAATGCAGTTTCTCAGAAAGCTTCTCTTTAGTTATTATGTGAGGATATTTCCTTTATCACCATGGGCCCCAATAGGCTCCCAAATATCACTTTGCAGATTCCACGAAAAGAGTGTTAGCAAACTGCTTCTTGAGGCAGAGGTTGTAACTCTGTGAGATGAACTCACAGATCAGAAAGAAGTTTCTCAGAAAGCTTCTTTCACGTTTTGAACGGATGAAATTTCCTTTATCAGCGTAGGCCTCAATGTGATCCAAAGAAGCCCTTCTCAGATTCCTCAAAGACAGTGTTAATGGACTGCTCCACGAAACATAAGTGTAACTCTGTGAGATGAATTCACACATCACCAAGAAGTTTCTAAGAAAGCTTCTTTCTAGTTTTCATCTGTGGATATTTCCTTTGTCACTGTAATGTTCATTGCGCTATGAAGTATCTCATTGCAGATTTCCAGAAAACTGTGCTAACAAACTGATCACTGAAGAGAAACGTGTAACTCTGTGAGTTGCATTCACACTTGGCAATGCAGTTTCTCAGAAAGCTTCTCTTTAGTTATTATGTGAGGATATTTCCTTTATCACCATGGGCCCCAATAGGCTCCCAAATATCACTTTGCAGATTCCACGAAAAGAGTGTTAGCAAACTGCTTCTTGAGGCAGAGGTTGTAACTCTGTGAGATGAACTCACAGATCAGAAAGAAGTTTCTCAGAAAGCTTCTTTCACGTTTTGAACGGATGAAATTTCCTTTATCAGCGTAGGCCTCAATGTGATCCAAAGAAGCCCTTCTCAGATTCCTCAAAGACAGTGTTAATGGACTGCTCCACGAAACATAAGTGTAACTCTGTGAGATGAATTCACACATCACCAAGAAGTTTCTAAGAAAGCTTCTTTCTAGTTTTCATCTGTGGATATTTCCTTTGTCACTGTAATGTTCATTGCGCTATGAAGTATCTCATTGCAGATTTCCAGAAAACTGTGCTAACAAACTGATCACTGAAGAGAAACGTGTAACTCTGTGAGTTGCATTCACACTTGGCAATGCAGTTTCTCAGAAAGCTTCTCTTTAGTTATTATGTGAGGATATTTCCTTTATCACCATGGGCCCCAATAGGCTCCCAAATATCACTTTGCAGATTCCACGAAAAGAGTGTTAGCAAACTGCTTCTTGAGGCAGAGGTTGTAACTCTGTGAGATGAACTCACAGATCAGAAAGAAGTTTCTCAGAAAGCTTCTTTCACGTTTTGAACGGATGAAATTTCCTTTATCAGCGTAGGCCTCAATGTGATCCAAAGAAGCCCTTCTCAGATTCCTCAAAGACAGTGTTAATGGACTGCTCCACGAAACATAAGTGTAACTCTGTGAGATGAATTCACACATCACCAAGAAGTTTCTAAGAAAGCTTCTTTCTAGTTTTCATCTGTGGATATTTCCTTTGTCACTGTAATGTTCATTGCGCTATGAAGTATCTCATTGCAGATTTCCAGAAAACTGTGCTAACAAACTGATCACTGAAGAGAAACGTGTAACTCTGTGAGTTGCATTCACACTTGGCAATGCAGTTTCTCAGAAAGCTTCTCTTTAGTTATTATGTGAGGATATTTCCTTTATCACCATGGGCCCCAATAGGCTCCCAAATATCACTTTGCAGATTCCACGAAAAGAGTGTTAGCAAACTGCTTCTTGAGGCAGAGGTTGTAACTCTGTGAGATGAACTCACAGATCAGAAAGAAGTTTCTCAGAAAGCTTCTTTCACGTTTTGAACGGATGAAATTTCCTTTATCAGCGTAGGCCTCAATGTGATCCAAAGAAGCCCTTCTCAGATTCCTCAAAGACAGTGTTAATGGACTGCTCCACGAAACATAAGTGTAACTCTGTGAGATGAATTCACACATCACCAAGAAGTTTCTAAGAAAGCTTCTTTCTAGTTTTCATCTGTGGATATTTCCTTTGTCACTGTAATGTTCATTGCGCTATGAAGTATCTCATTGCAGATTTCCAGAAAACTGTGCTAACAAACTGATCACTGAAGAGAAACGTGTAACTCTGTGAGTTGCATTCACACTTGGCAATGCAGTTTCTCAGAAAGCTTCTCTTTAGTTATTATGTGAGGATATTTCCTTTATCACCATGGGCCCCAATAGGCTCCCAAATATCACTTTGCAGATTCCACGAAAAGAGTGTTAGCAAACTGCTTCTTGAGGCAGAGGTTGTAACTCTGTGAGATGAACTCACAGATCAGAAAGAAGTTTCTCAGAAAGCTTCTTTCACGTTTTGAACGGATGAAATTTCCTTTATCAGCGTAGGCCTCAATGTGATCCAAAGAAGCCCTTCTCAGATTCCTCAAAGACAGTGTTAATGGACTGCTCCACGAAACATAAGTGTAACTCTGTGAGATGAATTCACACATCACCAAGAAGTTTCTAAGAAAGCTTCTTTCTAGTTTTCATCTGTGGATATTTCCTTTGTCACTGTAATGTTCATTGCGCTATGAAGTATCTCATTGCAGATTTCCAGAAAACTGTGCTAACAAACTGATCACTGAAGAGAAACGTGTAACTCTGTGAGTTGCATTCACACTTGGCAATGCAGTTTCTCAGAAAGCTTCTCTTTAGTTATTATGTGAGGATATTTCCTTTATCACCATGGGCCCCAATAGGCTCCCAAATATCACTTTGCAGATTCCACGAAAAGAGTGTTAGCAAACTGCTTCTTGAGGCAGAGGTTGTAACTCTGTGAGATGAACTCACAGATCAGAAAGAAGTTTCTCAGAAAGCTTCTTTCACGTTTTGAACGGATGAAATTTCCTTTATCAGCGTAGGCCTCAATGTGATCCAAAGAAGCCCTTCTCAGATTCCTCAAAGACAGTGTTAATGGACTGCTCCACGAAACATAAGTGTAACTCTGTGAGATGAATTCACACATCACCAAGAAGTTTCTAAGAAAGCTTCTTTCTAGTTTTCATCTGTGGATATTTCCTTTGTCACTGTAATGTTCATTGCGCTATGAAGTATCTCATTGCAGATTTCCAGAAAACTGTGCTAACAAACTGATCACTGAAGAGAAACGTGTCACTCTGTGAGTTGCATTCACACTTGGCAATGCAGTTTCTCAGAAAGCTTCTCTTTAGTTATTATGTGAGGATATTTCCTTTATCACCATGGGCCCCAATAGGCTCCCAAATATCACTTTGCAGATTCCACGAAAAGAGTGTTAGCAAACTGCTTCTTGAGGCAGAGGTTGTAACTCTGTGAGATGAACTCACAGATGAGAAAGAAGTTTCTCAGAAAGCTTCTTTCACGTTTTGAACGGATGAAATTTCCTTTATCAGCGTAGGCCTCAATGTGATCCAAAGAAGCCCTTCTCAGATTCCTCAAAGACAGTGTTAATGGACTGCTCCACGAAACATAAGTGTAACTCTGTGAGATGAATTCACACATCACCAAGAAGTTTCTAAGAAAGCTTCTTTCTAGTTTTCATCTGTGGATATTTCCTTTGTCACTGTAATGTTCATTGCGCTATGAAGTATCTAATTGCAGATTTCCAGAAAACTGTGCTAACAAACTGATCACTGAAGAGAAACGTGTAACTCTGTGAGTTGCATTCATACTTGGCAATGCAGTTTCTCAGAAAGCTTCTCTTTAGTTATTATGTGAGGATATTTCCTTTATCACCATGGGCCCCAATAGGCTCCCAAATATCACTTTGCAGATTCCACGAAAAGAGTGTTAGCAAACTGCTTCTTGAGGCAGAGGTTGTAACTCTGTGAGATGAACTCACAGATCAGAAAGAAGTTTCTCAGAAAGCTTCTTTCACGTTTTGAACGGATGAAATTTCCTTTATCAGCCTAGGCCTCAATGTGATCCAAAGAAGCCCTTCTCAGATTCCTCAAAGACAGTGTTAATGGACTGCTCCACGAAACATAAGTGTAACTCTGTGAGATGAATTCACACATCACCAAGAAGTTTCTAAGAAAGCTTCTTTCTAGTTTTCATCTGTGGATATTTCCTTTGTCACTGTAATGTTCATTACGCTATGAAGTATCTAATTGCAGATTTCCAGAAAACTGTGCTAACAAACTGATCACTGAAGAGAAACGTGTAACTCTGTGAGTTGCATTCACACTTGGCAATGCAGTTTCTCAGAAAGCTTCTCTTTAGTTAGTATGTGAGGCTATTTCCTTTATCACCATGGGCCCCTAATAGGCTCCCAAATATCACTTTGCAGATTCCACGAAAAGAGTGTTAGCAAACTGCTTCTTGAGGCAGAGGTTGTAACTCTGTGAGATGAACTCACAGATCAGAACGAAGTTTCTCAGAAAGCTTCTTTCTCATTTTTATTGGAAGATGTTTCCATTGGCCCCATTGTTTTCAAAGGGATCGGGAATATCTGTTCTCAGATTCCACACAAATAGGCCTAGGCCACGGCCCCACGACATACAGCTGCAACTTAGTGAGTTGAATTCACACATCACAAAGCGGTTTCTCAGAAAGCTTCTTTCTTTAGTAAGACAGGGTTATTTGTGGTCTTGGAGCGCCACCGTGTGTCCTATTGCAGATTCTGCGAAAATTCTGCTAGCAAGTTTCTCAGTGGAAACAATGATGGACATCTGTGGGCTGAATTCACCCACAACAAAGAAGTTTTTGAGAAGGCTTCTCTGCAGGTTTCTCTGAGGAGAGTTCCTTATTCAGCATGCGATTCAACGATATCCAAGACATCACATCTGAGATTCCTCAAAATGAGTGCTAGGAAACTCCCCCGAGAAAGGGTGATAGAACACTGTGAAATGAATTCACATATCACAAAGCAGTTTCTCAGAAAGCTTGGTTCCGCTTTCTCTTGAAGGATATATCCTTTCTCCTTCTATTCTTCAAAGCTATCTGAAATATCACTTCTCAGAATCCACGGAAACAGCCCTAAGAAACGGCTCCAAAAAACACTGGCGTAACTCTGTGAGTTGCATTCACACATGGCAATGCAGTTTCTCAGAAAGCTTCTCTTTAGTTATTATGTGAGGATATTTCCTTTATCACCATGGGCCCCAATAGGCTCCCAAATATCACTTTGCAGATTCCACGAAAAGAGTGTTAGCAAACTGCTTCTTGAGGCAGAGGTTGTAACTCTGTGAGATGAACTCACAGATCAGAAAGAAGTTTTTCAGAAAGCTTCTTTCACGTTTTGAACGGATGAAATTTCCTTTATCAGCGTAGGCCTCAATGTGATCCAAAGAAGCCCTTCTCAGATTCCTCAAAGACAGTGTTAATGGACTGCTCCACGAAACATAAGTGTAACTCTGTGAGATGAATTCACACATCACCAAGAAGTTTCTAAGAAAGCTTCTTTCAGTTTTCATCTGTGGATATTTCCTTTGTCACTGTAATGTTCATGCGCTATGAAGTATCTAATTGCAGATTTCCAGAAAACTGTGCTAACAAACTGATCACTGAAGAGAAACGTGTAACTCTGTGAGTTGCATTCACACTTGGCAATGCAGTTTCTCAGAAAGCTTCTCTTTAGTTATTATGTGAGGCATTTCCTTTATCACCATGGGCCCCAATAGGCTCCCAAATATCACTTTGCAGATTCCACGAAAAGAGTGTTAGCAAACTGCTTCTTGAGGCAGAGGTTGTAACTCTGTGAGATGAACTCACAGATCAGAAAGAAGTTTCTCAGAAAGCTTCTTTCACGTTTGAACGGATGAAATTTCCTTTATCAGCGTAGGCCTCAATGTGATCCAAAGAAGCCCTTCTCAGATTCCTCAAAGACAGTGTTAATGGACTGCTCCACGAAACATAAGTGTAACTCTGTGAGATGAATTCACACATCACCAAGAAGTTTCTAAGAAAGCTTCTTTCTAGTTTTCATCTGTGGATATTTCCTTTGTCACTGTAATGTTCATTGCGCTATGAAGTATCTAATTGCAGATTTCCAGAAAACTGTGCTAACAAACTGATCACTGAAGAGAAACGTGTAACTCTGTGAGTTGCATTCACACTTGGCAATGCAGTTTCTCAGAAAGCTTCTCTTTAGTTATTATGTGAGGATATTTCCTTTATCACCATGGGCCCCAATAGGCTCCCAAATATCACTTTGCAGATTCCACGAAAAGAGTGTTAGCAAACTGCTTCTTGAGGCAGAGGTTGTAACTCTGTGAGATGAACTCACAGATCAGAAAGAAGTTTCTCAGAAAGCTTCTTTCACGTTTTGAACGGATGAAATTTCCTTTATCAGCGTAGGCCTCAATGTGATCCAAAGAAGCCCTTCTCAGATTCCTCAAAGACAGTGTTAATGGACTGCTCCACGAAACATAAGTGTAACTCTGTGAGATGAATTCACACATCCAAGAAGTTTCTAAGAAAGCTTCTTTCTAGTTTTCATCTGTGGATATTTCCTTTGTCACTGTAATGTTCATTGCGCTATGAAGTATCTAATTGCAGATTTCCAGAAAACTGTGCTAACAAACTGATCACTGAAGAGAAACGTGTAACTCTGTGAGTTGCATTCACACTTGGCAATGCAGTTTCTCAGAAAGCTTCTCTTTAGTTATTATGTGAGGATATTTCCTTTATCACCATGGGCCCCAATAGGCTCCCAAATATCACTTTGCAGATTCCACGAAAAGAGTGTTAGCAAACTGCTTCTTGAGGCAGAGGTTGTAACTCTGTGAGATGAACTCACAGATCAGAAAGAAGTTTCTCAGAAAGCTTCTTTCACGTTTTGAACGGATGAAATTTCCTTTATCAGCGTAGGCCTCAATGTGATCCAAAGAAGCCCTTCTCAGATTCCTCAAAGACAGTGTTAATGGACTGCTCCACGAAACATAAGTGTAACTCTGTGAGATGAATTCACACATCACCAAGAAGTTTCTAAGAAAGCTTCTTTCTAGTTTTCATCTGTGGATATTTCCTTTGTCACTGTAATGTTCATTGCGCTATGAAGTATCTAATTGCAGATTTCCAGAAAACTGTGCTAACAAACTGATCACTGAAGAGAAACGTGTAACTCTGTGAGTTGCATTCACACTTGGCAATGCAGTTTCTCAGAAAGCTTCTCTTTAGTTATTATGTGAGGATATTTCCTTTATCACCATGGGCCCCAATAGGCTCCCAAATATCACTTTGCAGATTCCACGAAAAGAGTGTTAGCAAACTGCTTC
>NW_022143905.1:0-7246 GCF_007565055.1 Rhinopithecus roxellana
GGCGACATATGGGTACATGTGACAATTTTCTAAATATCGACCTTTCGCTACTTAATTCTAGGTTTATATTGTCAATTTTTTTCCTCCTCTTGAAACTCTCACGCTGCTTATTAAATTTTGGTTCAATTCTCTCCCTATTTTTTCCCCTAATCTACTTTCTAATATTTTACTGATGTTGTGCTCCTTCTCATTTGGACACTTTTAAAAAGCTGTGTAATTTCTCCTTTGTATTAAAATGCAAATCCATATCTAAAATAAATGAGCGCAGGGACCAAACAGATGTTTGTGCCGTGTGTCCATGAGCAATATTATCCACAATAATCAAAGGGAGGGAGCAGCCCATGTGAATATTGATGGATGAGTGGTTCAACAAAATGTGGTATATACGGCAACATCATAATATTCAGCCTTAAAATATGTGTTCTGAACATGCTACGAAATAGATGAAACTTGAAGATATGCCAAGTGAAATAAGCCAGTCCGAGAAATTCAAGCATTCTGTATCATGCCATTTCTGTGAGTTACTTAGTGAAATTTGTAGAGACAGAAAGTAGAATGGTGATTGCTATGGGGAGGGGGAGGGAGAGGAATGGGAAGTTGGTGTTCAATGAGTACAGAGTTTTAGTTGGAGAAGAAGACAAGTTTTGGAGTTCTATGGTGGTGACTGTTGCACAACAGTGCAAATATACTTAATGCCACAAAACCGTGCACTTAAAGTGATTAAAAAGGCAAATTTTATGTTCTGTGTATCTTTCCAGAATTACAAACCTGCAATCACAGTAAAGAAATAGAACGTGTTATATAGCGTTAGGTGATGATATTTTACACGCGTTTGCACATAATCAGAATTTCAAGGCCTTAATTTCAGATAAGGTAGTCTAGGACATAACAATATTGATGTAAGAAAGCCATAGGCAGTGTTTATTTTCAATCAGATTTACTGGAGAAATTGTATTGAATGGTCATTTCTCTTTGCCAATATTGCTGTGTTCTTATTTGTAGTAACAGAAGTGTGAAGAAGCGCCAAGGAAACGTAAATTGCCTTCTCACACTGACTGCGCACAATAGTTCTGAAAACAGCGGACGTCATATTTCTCCCCCGTAAGTAAAACGTGAGGAACACAACAAAACAAAAGTTAATAGGAGATAATTCAAATAATGGCGACCTGTTATTCCTGTCTAGTTAAGTGCTATTCTTTTCTAAGAGGAATTTGGTATTTCAAATATATTATCCGAGATGTCTATATTTATATTTTGAGATGCTGTACAAATGAGTCAATGACACGGAATTTTACAAATCAAGAAGCTTATTCTGGGGCCATTTCTTTTGAAGTTTTCTCTGAACTACTAAAGAAGCATTAAGGGATCCATAAATTATATTATCTACATTTACAGCATTTAAAATGTGTTCAGCATGAAATATTAGCTACAGAGTAAGCTAAATAAATTAAACATGGAATGAAGATTTGTCCTTAAATATAATTTACAAGAAGACTTTGATATTTGTTTTGCACAAGTGAAGCATTCTTACAAAGTGTCATGACCTGTTGGGGGAACCTCTGGGAAAAATGGAGAAACTCTGAAGCTACACTCTCCCTAACTCTCTTTACAGGGAGCTCCCGCAGCTCCTACAGAAACGAGTGGCTGAGATTCTTGATTGCATAGCAGAACTTCTCATCCCAACCCTTTCCCTTTTTAGTGTCTGTGTATCAGTACAAAAGTTCTGTAAACTGTAGTTCCTTATTTTAATCCCAAAGCACACTAACAATATATTTCATCCTAATGTTGGCAGTTTCTGTGAGTGTTTTCTTTAATTCTCAAAACTCTATCTACGGGATTCCAAAGAGCCTAAAAAGTAAAATATTTTAAAAAGGGGAAAGAGACAAAGGGAAAGAAAATAAAATCAATAGCCCATTCTGTCACTGTTATTAAACACCAGAATACCTTTCTGTTAATCTAATTAAAATTCGTGACATCGTTTAGCGTTTATGTCTTGAACAAAAGTTTGGAATCCTGAAAAAGAAATTTAATTTGCTAATAAATACATTTGAGTTGAATCGAAATCCTTATATATTACTTCAAATAAGAACACAAGATGAATTATGACATAGAAAATTCCATCCCTCATTGTCCAAAACCTAATAGTTAAATTGAACTTGTTAAATAATATTTAGCCAGCATGACTTACACCTGGAATCCCAATACTTTGGGAGGCAAAGGCAGGTGGATTGTTTGAGCTCAGGAGTTACAGACCAGGCTCAGCAGTATGGTGAAACCCAATCTTAGAAAAAAAAAAAATTAGCCAGTAGTGGCTTGCCTGTAGTCCCAGCTACTCAGGAGGATGAGGTGGGAGGATCACCTGAGCCTGGGGAAGCTGGGGTGCAGTGCGCCATGGTTGTGCCACTGCACTCCCGCTTAGGGAACAGACTGAGACCCTGTCTCAAAGAAAGAAAGAGAAAGAGAACAAAAACGAAAGAAAGAAAGCAAGAAAGCAAGAAGCAAGAAGGAAGGAAGGAAGGAAGGAAGGAAGGAAGGAAGGAAGAAGGAAGGAAGGAAGAAGGAAGAAGGAAGGAAGAAGGGGAGAAAAGAAGGAAGGAAGGAAAAAATGTTTTCTTTTGCCAATAATCTTTGTGAAATTATACGTGGAATTTTGCTTTAATGAAATAGATTTAACTAAGTAGTGACATGATTTAAGTGTATGACCCTAGCAGTCAGAGGCCTCCGAATCCCCACAATGACTTGACAGTTTCATTTAACAATTGATTCTCCTATCATACATACAGCATAGTCAAAATTTCAGAATTCCAACTTTCCCTATGCTATTTGTGCACATTGCTTAACGTCTCTAAGACTCCATACTTTTACTCTTAAGATACTACTAATAATAGTACCTAGTTTTTATGGTATAACGTGTATCAAAAGCATTATACTTACAGGCAGATAGCAATTTCTCAGTAAATATTTGCTAATGTTTTAGTACAAGCAGGAAAATTGGATTATGATATTTATGACACTGTTGATTCTCCTAGAAATGTTTAATTGTTTCTAAAACTTGTTTTCAAGTTAGAGCAGTATTTTGTGTTCAAATTGAAAATACTGTATGTTCATACATTTTAAAAAAAAGTATTGCATGAATGTTTTCCTAAAAATATTCCTAAATGAGCTTGAGCAAGGAGGACAGGAGAGATCAGTAAAATAAGGCTTTGTGGCATAGTTTGGTGGAGAGCTTTCAGCTCAAATAAGATTTGAAAAAAAAGAGAATTTTTAAAAATGTAAAGGCAGGATTTACCCTGATGAGCTTGTGAAGAAAATAAGAGTCTAACGTAATTCAAAAGAGACTAATCAGTCAAAGTAGTTTTTAAGGTAATATTTTGAAGAGAGAGAACATAAAATGAAGATCAGGTATGTAATTATTTTAATAATCTACCCATGAGATAGAAAGCACTGGGTTTTTTTAATTGATCACAAAGGTAAAATAGTTTCAAGAGCCATTCTTTGTTCAGCCTAAAGCGGGTTTTACATTTTGAAACAATGACATATTGTGCTAAGTAGGATAATATCCAAATTCGTGTCTATATCAACAATTCCGTTCTCAATAAAAACACTTTATTCACACAACTGATGATTATCTGCATTTGATTTAGTGCTAAAAGGCCAAAGGGGGACTGATAAAATTTTAGAGTTGCAAGCAGCTTAAGTGGAAAATCATGATCATACTCAACTCATCATGACTGAAATAAGAAAACAAAGCAAAAAATAAGTAAGAAAAAAATTGACTACATGAACATTTGCTTCTCTCCTAAGAATCAAAACGCTTAATTTGCTGAGGCATAAAAGCATCTGGGTCCACAAGCCATGCAAGAGTCTACTGTTTCTGGGAGATAAGAAGAAGCAAAACACATCAGCTTTCGGAGAAGCTTAAGAAACCTCTCGGCCGGGCGCGGTGGCTCAAGCCTGTAATCCCAGCACTTTGGGAGGCCGAGACGGGCGGATCACGAGGTCAGGAGATCGAGACCATCCTGGCTAACACAGTGAAACCCCGTCTCTACTAAAAATACAAAAACTAGCCGGGCGAGGTGGCGGGCGCCTGTAGTCCCAGCTACTCGGGAGGCTGAGGCGGGAGAATGGCGCAAACCCGGGAGGCGGAGCTTGCAGTGAGCTGAGATCGGGCCACTGCACTCCAGTCCGGGCGACAGAGCGAGACTCCGCCTCAAAAAAAAAAAAAAAAAAAAAAAAAAAAGAAACCTCTCACACCCGACTCCACCCCACCTGAGACCAGGCAAAGGATCACTGCTTCTGGGGGATGGATGGAGGAAAAATACTTCTCCATCAGGAGAGGAACAAGGATTGTTTCGGGGTCCAGGATTTTGCACTAATGCAGAGTCGTGCTACTGTGGTAAAGGGTTGGAAAAATCTCCATCCAGTGACCACAGACAAAGGTGCATTGTTCCTGTGGAAGGAGAAAGAAAAGAGTTTGTCCTTATTGTGGGTTTGAAAACTTGCAATAATATAAATCAAAGGTTTTCCCCCACTGAAGTGGGAGGAGGCAAGGTATTATTTCTTCCTCAAAAACCAACACAGATAAGTGACAGAGTGACTCCCACTGGAATAAGAGTCATGAAGTGCTAACAATATCCCTTCTCTGAGAGTCCGATGATGAAACTGGCTCAAAAATAACATAAATCATCCCTCTGCTCCCTGCCTGAATTTTCTGCCTAGTCACACACACACAAGAAATGATGTTCTACAGTTAGAGAGGAACAAGAAAGTGGAGAGAGACCCTCTCTGTGACATAGGTGGTAAGAACTACCGGAAGGTAACTGTGGAACAGGAGCATTGGCATATGCCCTCCAGAGCGTAAGGCCCCACACAAGACACATGGTATGGCAGCCTACTGCTGCAGAAATTTAAGTTACATGGTTCACTGAATGTTTCAGACACCACAGCAAAAACCAACCTTTGTTCCTGCCCACACTAACAGCAGGACACAAACCAAAATGAAACAGAAACATAAAACAATCTTGACATAAATAATTATTTCATGAGCTACTGTTTTTCTACATCTGATGATTTGCATTTTTTAGCAATTGGGAGACACATAAAAGCAAGTTAGAAATTTGAGTTATGAGTTATAATATTTTCAAAAGATAAAAAGTCAACAGAATCAAATTCAGAGATAATTCAGATGTTGGAACTAAATGCAAGTAATTTAAAATAATAATGACCAAAATGTTAAAGGATCTAGTTAAAAAAAACATGCATGGAAAAATGAGGAATTTCAGCAGAGATGGGAACGGTAAAAGGCAAAGCTAGAAATAAGTGAAAGCATGAGAACAGAGATGAAGAATTACATCCGCAAGCTGATTAGCAGACTAGTCATCAGAGTTAAGAAAGAAGCAGTAAATTTTATATTAGGTCAACAGAAATTATTGAATGGCAGCACAAAGCGAGGAAAGAGAAAAACAAAATAAACCAATGAACCAACAAATAAAATACTCCAGTGAGTCCAATTCTCTGGTAATATGAAATTAACTAAAATACAATTAATTGGAATTCCAGAAGGAGATTAAAAACAGAATGTGAGAAAGAAAAATTTGAAAAAGATGACTGAGGACACCAAGTAAACTCAAAAAGCTCCAAGAAAGATTAATACAAAATTAAAGAACGCTAGAATAATCACACTAGTCTAACTGCTGAAAACCAACGATTAGCATAATTTGAATTCAGTCACAGAAAAATAGAACATTGTGTACAGAGATAAACAGAAACAAACATTACAGTGAACTGCTAGTCAGCAACTCTACAAGTCACAAACCAATGATACAAATTTTTAAATAACTGAAAAAAGTCAATCCCCAATCTTATATCCATTAACTACATCACTAAAATAACAATTAAATGAAGACATTTTCAGATTAACACTGGAAGATTCCCTTGCTAACAGGTCTGCACTAAAATAAATGTCAAAATGATTTCTTGAGGCAAAAGGAATATGGAAGCAGATGAAAGTTGAAACTACACAAAGAAATAAAGAGTGCCAGGGAAGATATAAAGATAGTAGCCCCAATTATTTACATTGCTCTAAAGATCATGGATTCTCTAAATTTTTTTTTAAAAAAGAGTAACTTCACATCATGGATTCATAATATTTGAGACTATAATGCATGACATAAATAGTGTAAAGGAGGGAGGAAACAGAAATACACATCTTAAGGTTTTTATACCATAGTTGATATAATACAAATTATAGGTTACTGTAATAAGCTAGAATAGGTATTGAAATCTCTAGAGAAACAGTGAACATTTTTAAAAGATTATATGTGCATTAATGTTTTCATAGAACTTCCAGCTTTTATTTGTTTTTATTTATTTTATTTTATTTATTTATTTTTGAGATGGAGACTCGAACTGTTGCCCAAGCTGGAGTGCAATGGCGTGATCTCAGCTCACTGCAACCTCCACCTCCCAGGTTCCAATGATTCTCCTGACTCAGCCTCCCGAGTAGCTGGGATTATAGGTGCATAAGTGTGGATATTTCTCCATTCTGTAGGCTATCTGTTCAATCCCTTGATAGTTTCTCATGCTGTGCAGAAGAAACTCTTTAGTTTAATTAAATCACATTGTCATTTTTCATTTTCTGGCAATTGCTTTTGAGTACTTACCCACAAATTCATTGCCAAGTGCAATGTCCAGAAGAATATTTCCTAGTTTTCTTCCAGGATTTTTATAGTCAGAGGAAGTAATCTTACGCCAATGGGTCTTATTAATCAAATGACTCCACAGTGAGAATAATTACTCTGAAAAATCAATTTTGTTATAATGATTAAAATTAAATATTTGAAAGTAAAAACAGATGCCACCTTTTTGCTAGAATTCTACAAGCAAATTGCTACAAGAGAGGCAGAGGAAACTATATATACATATATCCAAAATGTAATTTGCAGTGAAATAAATGGAAGCACATTATAAATAAACTTACCTGATTTTACAAACCTGTAAAGGGATTTCTACTAATTTTTCTATTGCCTGCATTGCCTTTTCTTCTAGATCCAATTTATAATTTTGTACATCACCAATTTGTCTTCACCTGTGCATTCTTTCCATATGCATCTTAAGATTTAATATTTCTTCTTTCAACATATTTTTATCCTTCTCAGATTTTTTACATTCCTGTTGTACTTTTTTCATAGATAATAACTCCCATTGAATAACTTGATTTTATTTAGTCAAAATAACATATTTTGAA
>NW_022143906.1:0-8577 GCF_007565055.1 Rhinopithecus roxellana
ACATAGACACAGAGACCTTCAAACCTGAACTCCATCTTAGTCCTCAGGCCCAGTTTAATATCACCACCTTTGACTTTACCTCACTCTCGCAGGAATTTAGTCACCACCTCCTTTTTGGTCCCCTAGCATTTTGTATATAAATGTATATTATAAATATATATTTTGCTTACATACGTGTTTTTTCTCTTGTTTATCGATGACTCAAAGGCAGGGTTATGTCTTTTACTCATTTTTTATTTCCCTAGAACTTAACATAGTAAATATTCAGTCCTGATAGAAACTGTCTTGAAAAGGTGCTCTAGTTTTCATTTACTTTTAATTTTGATATATTCACCCAAACCAGGTTGCCCATACGAATTTGTAGTTTAATTTTTTGAGGAAGACAAGGATTAAACACAGGCATTTACTTAATTTTTGTGGTGCTTTATCCATTTATCTTTTGAAAGTTTATAATTTAAAATGTTACTTGGAATACTTAGGGTTTACTACTTAATCACATAGCCAAATGGTTTCCCTGAGAAAATATGTTATTTCTTTTTTATTGTTCTTGTTATTTTTTAATAGTCTTCTTGAAATTGAATAAGACTAATCAATGTTCAGAATGATTGGAGCAATTTTCTAAAACCTGCAAATTACCCTGTTGACTTACAATAGTTAAAATACTCAGGGAAATAGTGTAATCATTTCCTTCCCCGTAATTCATTCTACTCCCACATTTATAAAACAGTAATTTATTTACCTATTTATTTAATAATTTCAGATGGATTCAGGGAGTTCATATGCAGATTTGTTACATGGGTATATTGCATGATACTGAGATATGCATGATCCTGTCACTTAGGTAGTGAGCATGGTATGTAACAGTTTTTCAACCCTTACCCTCCTCCCTACCTCTCCCATCTAGTAGTCTTCAGTGTCTATTATTGCTGTCTTTATTCAAAAGTACCTAAAGTTTAGCTCCCACTTATAAGAGAGAGCATGTGGTATTTGGTTTTCTGTTCCTGCATTAATGTGTTTAGGATTATGGCTAAGTCTTTGTGTTCCATTTTTTTTTTTTTTTTTTTTGAGAAGGAGTCTCGCTCTGTCACCCAGGCTGGAGTGCAGTGGCCAGATCTCAGCTCACTGCAAACTCCACCTCCTGGGTTTACGCCATTCTCCTGCCTCAGCCTCCCGAGTAGCTGGGACTACAGGCGCCCGCCACCTCGCCCGGCTAGTTTTTTTGTATTTTTTTAGTAGAGACGGGGTTTCACCGTGTTAGCCAGGATGGTCTCGATCTCCTGACCTCGTGATCCGCCCGCCTCGGCCTCCCAAAGTGCTGGGATTACAGGCTTGAGCCACCGCGCCCGGCCAATGTTCCATTTTTTAAAAGAAAAAAAGGATTATGGCCTCCAGCTGCATCCATATTGCTGTGAAGAACATGGTCTTGTTGTTTTCATGGCTGCATAGTATTCCACATTTATATGTACCACATTTGCTTTATCCAGTCCATCATTGATGGACACCTAGGTTGATTCCATGTCTTCGTTATTTTGAATACTGCTGCAATGAACATACATGTGCATGCATCTTTTTGGTAGAGTAATTTATTTTCCTTTGGGTATATATCTGGTAATGGAATTACTGGGTTGAGTGATAGTTCTGTTTTAAGTTCTTTGGGAAATCTCCGAACTGTATTCCACAATGGTTGAACTAATTTACATTCCCACCGACAGTGCATAATTACTCCTTTCTCTCCCAGCCTCCTCAGTGTCTGGTGTTTTTGAGTTTTTAGTAATAGCCTTTCTAGTGCAAGATGGTATCTCATTGTGGTTTTGATTTGCTTTTCTCTGATGATTGGTGATGTTAAACATTTTTCATGGTTTTTGGCCACATGTATGTCTTTTGAAAAGTATCTGTTATGTCTTTTGTCCATTCTTTAATGGGATTATTTGTTTTTTGCTTGTTGAATTGAGTACCTTATAGATTCTGGATATTAGACCTTTGCCAGATGCAAAGTTTGTGAATATTTTCTCCCATTCTGTAGGTTGTTTACTCTGTTGATAGTTTCTTTTGCTGTGTCAAAGCTCTTTAATTAGGTCCCACTTGTCAATTTTTGCTTTTGTTGCTATTGCTTTTGAAGACTTAGTCATAACTTCTTTCCTAAGGGCTATGTCCAGAATGGTGTCTCCTATGTTTCTTCTAGGATTCTTATAGTTTGTAATCTTTCATTTAAATCTTTAATCCATCTTGAGTTAATTTTTTTTTGTATATGATAAAAGGTAAGGGTCCAATTTCATTATTCTGCATGTAGCTAGACAGCTATTCCAGCACCATTTATTGAATAGGGAGTCCTTTCCCTATTGCTTATTTTTGTTGACTTGGTTGAGTATCAGATGGCTGTATTGTGTGTAGCTTTATCTCTGGGTTCTCCAATCTGTTCCATTACTCTGTGTGTGTGTGTGTGTGTGTGTGTGTGTGTGTGTGTGTGAGCATGCATATCTGTGTCTGTGTGTTACCAAAACCATGCTGTTTTGAGTACGGTAACCTTATAGTATGGTTGAAATTGGGTAATATAATACCTCCAGCATTGTTCTTTTATCTTAGGATTGCTTTGACTATTTGGGCTCCTTTTGGTTCTATATGAGTTTTAGATTTTTTTTTCTAATTCTGTGAAAAATAAAGTTGGTAGTTGGATATGAATAGCATTGAATCCGTAGATTGCCTTTGGTACTATGAGTATTTTAATGATTTTGGTTCTTCCAATAATCCATGAGCATGTCATATATTTCCATTTGTTTGTGTCATCTGTGATTTCTCTCAGCATTTTTTTTTTTTTTTTTTTTTGTCATTCTCCTTGTAGAGATCTTTCTCCTCTTTGGGTAGATCTATTCCTAGGTATTTTGCTTTATATATTATTTTTTTTGTGTGTGGCTATTGTAAATGGGATTGTGTTCTTGATTTGGCTCTCGGCTTGAACATTATTGGTATATAGGAATGTTACTGATTTTTCTACATTGATTTTGTATTCTGAAACTTTACTGAAGTTGTTTATCAGTTTCAGTAGCCTTTTGGTGGAGTCTTTGGGGTTTTCTAGGTATAGAATCATATGATCAGTAAAGAGACATAGTTGAATTTCTTTTTTTTTCCTATTTGGATGGCTTTTATTTCTTTCTCTTGGCTGATTGCTCTGTCTAGGACTTCCAGTACTTTATTTTTAAAAGTAATTAGTCACTTTTTCAACTTAATAGAGCATTGTATTGATTTCTTAATTACTCTGTTCTTATATGTTCTGTGATAGGTATTTTTTAAGGTCAAACACCTTTAAAGTAAATCTAAATAAATTATGTTAGCTGACTCTTCTTTCAGAGAAAGGATGTCAGAAAGAATTACCCACCACTCAAGAGATTCCCTTTTAATATTGTTGATTGAAATAACTTTTAATTATTTATTTTTCTAGTGTGGTCATTAGTAGTCTGTAAAAGGTAAAAATAAGTTCTCTTTTCTTATGAAGAATGCTGTATCTTTAGCAGCACAAAGGCTCATCAACTCATTTGCTTTAGACTACCTGTTGAATATAACTTCATTTATGGAATATTTTAGTGCCTGGATCACTCTAATTTCATCCAACACTACTTCTGCCATAATTCTTAAATATTTTAATGTCCATGTGGATGATCTTGCTACTACTGTAGCCACTTGATTCCTTGACCTCCTTTCCTTCAGTGATATTGTCTTCCATTCTTCCTTACTCATCCTTATGTTCATTCAAGACCATATTATAAAAATAATTGCAATCTTGTCAAAATCTCAATTCCATGAATCCTTCTATTATTACAAACTCTTATCTTTCCAGTTTATTCTTGAATACACTTTACTCAACAATCTTTTGACCTTTACCTACCTACTATCTGTTTTACTGCCTTTCTTACCCATCTTAAATTTCATGATTAATCACTGTAATAATTCCCTTGTACATACCCTCTATTCCTCAACCAAATCATAAGATTGGTTAAATACAACTCTTCTATACCTTATCTATACCGCATAGCTTCCTAGGCTTATGGGTCTCACTTCAAATTATTGATCACTAAACTCAAGTAGAATTTTAATGCTTCCTAGCCATCATATTTCTCCATGCCACACATATTTCCGTACTTCTAGATGTCCATTTCATATATTTTCCTCTCTTCTGAAACCTCAAACATGTCTATTTCATCAAAACTTCCAATGGATGACTTTGCTTCCTATTCCACTGAGAAAATAAAAGCAACCAGAAGACATCATTCTTAAGCATGTACTACCGCATTTAATGACCTTCTGCCTCTGTGTGCCTAAACTCTGCCTTCTGCCTTGTTCGGATGCCTGAAAAACTGTCCACATTTGCAATTAATGCCAACATTTTACTTGTGTACTATATCTTATTTCTCGAATGCACTCAAGAACATCATTACAATGATTTTCCCTTGTTTTTCTCCAGTTACTGGTTTCCCTCTCTAATGGTTATGTCCCACCATCTTACAAATGTACTGTTGTATCTTTCATTTTAAAACAAAAAAACAAATACAGCCTTATTTGATCCTTCTTTGCCTTCACTCAATCTACCATTGTACTTCTCTCCTTCCCTTTATGGGAAAATTATTCCAAAGAGTTTTCCTACTGTACTGTCTCTAATTTCATTTTTCTGTTTTCATTTCATCTTCAACCATTTCAAACAGGTTTCTGCCTTCAACAGAAGTGTTTCAACTGAAATATTTCTGGCCAACGTAACCAATTACTCCCATATTGCTAAATCCAAAGGCCAAATATCAATCTTCATTTTACTTGGCCTATAAGCAACACTTGACACTTTCATGACACCACTGTCTTTTGGTTTTGCACCTAATCTGCTAGCTTATTGTTCTCAGTCCTTTTAATGTTTTTCTCTTTCAGAGCTTTTAATGTTGGAGTGCCCAGAACTCTTATTCTTATTTTCCTTTTTATTCTCATAGTCTTTGTGATCTCAATTAGTCTTATAGCTCGTATTAGTCCATTCTCATGCTGCTATGAAGAAATACCCAAGACTAGGTAATTTATAAAGGAAAGAGGTTTAATTGACTCACAGTTCTGCAGGGCTGAGTAGGCCTTAGGAAACTTACAATTACAGCAGGAGGAGAAGCAAACATATCCTTTACATGGTGGCAGGAAAGAAAATGAATGAAGAGGGGGAAAAGCCCTTTATAAACCATTAATTCTCATAAGAACTCACTCACTATCATCAGGACAGCATGGTGGTAACCACCTGCATGATTCAATTACCTCCCACCGGGTCCCTCCCAGGACACACAGGGATCATGGAAACTACAATTCAAGATGAGATTTGGCTGGGAACACAGGCAAACCATATTATAGCTTTAAGAGACATCTATATACTTATGAGTCCCATGTATATATGTATTTCTTATGTGTTTCTTTCCTTTAAATCCCAGTCATTTAACTCCAGCTGCCAGATCAGTATTTCTATCTGGACATCTTAATAGTCATCCCAAGGTTAGTATGTCCCGGACTTACCTTCTGATTACTGCTTCTTTTCTCCATCTCTTCCTCTAGATTTTTCATCCCAGTGAATTCCAATTTTGTTCTTTAAGTTATTCAGGTAAAAAAATCTTCGAGTTCTCCTTTATTCATCTTTTTATCTCATATCTCAATTCCAGTCTGGCAGTAAATCCTATCTGCTCTGAATTCAGTGTAAGTCCAGAACCTTACCATTTCTCACATATCTACCCACTCTTACCCTGGTTTGAGCCATCATCATTTTTTTTTTTTTTTTTTTTTGAGACGGAGTCTTGCTCTGTCGCCTAGGCTGGAGTGCAGTGGCCGGATCTCAGGTCACTGCAAGCTCCGCCTCCCGGGTTCACGCTATTCTCCTGCCTCAGCCTCCCGAGTAGCTGGGACTACAGGCGCCCGCCACCTCGCCCGGCTAGTTTTTTTGTATTTTTTAGTAGAGACGGGGTTTCACCGTGTTAGCCAGGATGGTCTCGATCTCCTGACCTCGTGATCCGCCCGTCTCGGCCTCCCAGAGTGCTGGGATTACAGGCTTGAGCCACCGCGCCCGGCCGAGCCATCATCATTTTAACCTGCATTATTGCAATAACTTTCTAACTGCTCTACCCTTTACTCCTTCAGTAATTGTTAACATACCAGCCAGAATTAAGAGTTTTAAATATTTCATATAATATCATTCATGTGTTTAAAATTCTTCTGTGACATTTCATTTCACTTAAAGAAAACCCCAAATTTCTTAGAGTGACTCATAAAACTCACGTAATTTAACCTCATTTCCTCTTACTCTCTTCCTATCCCCAATCGTACTACTGCTTCTCCAGGCACACTGATTCCTTGTGCTTCTCAAGTTTGCCTAGAACATTCCCACCTCAAGGCTTTTGCTGTTGCCTCTGCCTAGAAACCCTCTTCCCTAAGATATCGTCAGAGCTCACCTCCTTGCCTCCTTCAGGTCTTGATTTTAATGCCAATCTTTGTGAGACCATTACTAAACACCCTATTTTAAAAGTTAACCTCTCTATAATCTTCACATTTTTCTTTCCTATTGTATTATTTTCATAGCATGTATTACCATCTAGAATACTATGTAATTAATTATAGACAATTTAGTTTATTATTTATTCCCTGTTTTTCCCCTAGACTCTCAGAGGATAGCAATTTTTGTCTTTTTTTCATTAATATATTAATAGTGTCTGTTGTATAGTAGACCTTCATTAAACATTAATTAAATGAATATATGTATAATGGTCATACTGAAGAAAAATATTTTTATAGGATTCAGACCAAAGGGCCCACTATGGGCCTGTGAGAGCTAGTCAGATGGTGGGTGATTTATTTGTAGGTTGTATGAACATCTGATCTTGATATGGGCCAGAGAGGATATAAAATAATTCAGTGTATCTTAAAAAATAATTTGGGAAGAGACATTAAGGATCCCTCATTGCTTGGATAACCAGATATTAATGAAGGAATTTATATTCATCAATTTTTATCCATTTTCCAATGCTTATGTTTTTTCTGGATCATTCTGGTCTTAGTGAAAACTCACTTTAAAAATCTTTACTAATGAAAGAACACATGTCTTATAGAAGAAATATATTCAGAAATTAGAGTCATCTCATATAAGATTTATAAACAGTTACAAGAACTTATGCTTGGAACAGTAAAAAACATCAAAAGGGGAAATCTATAAGTATAAACACACCACATAAAATAGAAATTATAAAATAAATTAAATAAAATGCCAGCTTACAACACACATACTTTAAAAGAAGAAATAAAGAAAATACAGGAAAATATAAAAATAAATGTTATGAAAATACAGGCTGAGATACCCAATCTGAAAATCTGAAATCTGAAATTCTTGCAAATCCAACTTTTTAAGCACTGACATGATGCTCAAAGAAATGCTCATTGTATTTTAGATTTTCAAATAAGATAATCCATGTAAGAGAACATCTACATCATTAGAACTCTGATACAGAAGTTTTTTTGTTTTTTTTTAAATCTTATAAAGTTGAAGAAAATTTGGTCCAGTCATTGGTGTTCAGGTTACTTTTGTCTCTGCTTAAAACTGTTTAACTCTCACTGGACAATGCCCACTGGGGAAATTACGATAGAATAACCAAATCCCTAATGAACCATCAGGCCACTTTTTTTTTTTTTTTTTTTGCAAAATGTAATGATTAATGGCCCTATCTCATTCCCTTAAGCCATTCATCTTCAACTGTACTTTTTAGTGTACTAAAAATTAATTTCGTTATATTTGCAGCATAAAGTTTTAATGAAACTTTGAGGAGGATTAGAAAATAAATTGTGTAACATTTGATTTTAAATACGCATGGAGTTTTAGGAGCCCATATTAGGTAGGGTGGGCTAACTGCTATAACAAATAATCTCAAATCTCAGTAGCTCTTATTTCTACCTCATGTCATAATTCAGTGAGGGTAACTGGGAGGTAAAAGGAAGGCCTTTCTTTTTCACAGTCATTCAGGGACTCAAACCTCCTTCCATCATGTGGCTTTCATTGTGTTTTGTTTTTTGATTTTCAAGGGCTTTCTAGCATTCCACTGGATATCTTTGTATCTGTTCAGCAGGCAAGAAAAGAGAGACAGAATATGGAAGTTTTAGGAGCCAGACCTGGAAGCATTGAGTATCACTTCTACACATATTCCTTTAGTTATAAGTTAGTTGAGGACTTTACCCAAACAAGTGGAGTGGAAAGTGTACTCTTAGAGTAAAATAAAATGGGATGTGTTGAGCATATAGCATTATATCTATTACAATGTCTGATCTAGCCTTTCCCATTTATTTTATTTCAGATGTTTAATGCAATGAAGTAACATAAGTTTTTCTAAAATAAATTTATTATTTTAATTTGCTATCTTTATAAGTTTGTGGTCCAAAAGAGTCATAGACATTTAATAGATTTGTTTTAAGTGTTCCTGGCCATACATATTAATTTGTCTAGATTTTAAAGCTAAGTTTTTAAAAATTTAATTTAATTAGTTTACTTTTATTATACTTTAAGTTTGGGATACATGTGCAGAACGTGCAGGT
>NW_022143907.1:0-788 GCF_007565055.1 Rhinopithecus roxellana
ATCCCATTGCAGATTTCCAGAAAACTGTGTTAGGAAACTGAACACGGAAGAGAAAAGTGTGACACTGTGAGTTTCATACACACAAAATGCAATTTCACAGAAGGCTTCTTTCCCGTTTTGATGTGAGCATATTTCCTTTTTCACCATAGCCTTCAATGCGATCCTACATATCACTTTGCAGAACACACATAACAGAGTTAGCAAACTGTTCCAGAAAGGGAAGGGTGGAACTCTGTGTGATGAAGTCAACACCAGAAAGCAATCTCTCAGTAAGCTTCTCTCCAGTTATTATCTGAGGATGTTTCTCCTGTTTCAGCATGGGCCCCGGTGGGCTCCCAAATCTCACTTTGCAGATTCCACGAATATAGTGTTAGCAATCTGCATCCTGAGAAGTCTGCGGTTACTCTGTGAGAAGAATTCACAGATCACAAAGTAGTTTCTCAGAAAGCTTCTTTCACGTTTTGAACTGATGATATTCCTTTATCAGCGTAGGCCTCGATGCGATCCAAAGAAGTCCTCTCAGGTTCCTCAAATACAGTGAAAATGGCCTGCTGCAGCAATATAAGTGTAAGTCTGTGAGTCGAATTCACACATCACCAGAAGTTTCTAACAAAGCATCTTTCTAGTTTCATCTGAGGATATTTCCTTTGTCACCGCAAGCTTCATTGCTTTCACAAGTATCCAATTGCAGATTTAAAGAAAACTGTGTTAGCAAACTGAACACGGAAGAGATACGTGTAACACTGTGAATTGCATGCACACATCGAAATGCAGTTCTCAGAAGGCAT
>NW_022143908.1:0-23112 GCF_007565055.1 Rhinopithecus roxellana
GCTCGCGGAGGCAAGGCCGAGGATAAGGAGTGGATGTCCGTCACCAAGCTGGGCCGCTTGGTCAAGGACATGAAGATCAGGTCCCTGGAGGAGATCTACCTCTTCTCTCTGCCCATTAAGGAATCTGAGATCATTGACTTTTTCTTGGGGGCCTCTCTCAAAGATGAGGTTTTGAAGATTATGCCGGTGCAGAAGCAGACCCGTGCTGGTCAGCGCACCAGGTTCAAGGCGTTTGTTGCTATCGGGGACTACAATGGCCACGTCGGCCTGGGTGTTAAGTGCTCCAAGGAGGTGGCCACCGCCATCCGTGGGGCCATCATCCTGGCCAAACTCTCCATTGTCCCGGTGCGCAGAGGCTACTGGGGGAACAAGATCGGCAAGCCCCACACCGTCCCTTGCAAGGTGACAGGCCGCTGTGGCTCTGTGCTGGTGCGCCTCATCCCTGCACCCAGGGGCACTGGTATCGTCTCAGCACCTGTGCCCAAGAAGCTGCTCATGATGGCTGGTATTGATGACTGCTACACCTCAGCCCGGGCTGCAATGCCACCCTGGGCAACTTCGCCAAGGCCACCTTTGATGCCATCTCTAAGACCTACAGCTACCTGACCCCTAACCTGTGGAAGGAGACTGTGTTTACCAAGTCTACTTATCAGGAATTCACTGACCACCTTGTCAAGACCCACACCAGAGTCTCCGTGCAGCGGACCCAGGCTCCAGCTGTGGCTACAACACAGGCTTTTTATACGAGAAAAATAAAGTGAATTAAGCTTGTTAAAAAAAAAAAAGATATAGACATAATAGATACAATAGATATGTATATACAATAGATATACAATAGATATAGACATAATAGATACAATAGATACAATAGATACAAAAGATATAGATACAATATATACAATAGATTAGGTATAAAATATAGACAGATATAATAGTTACAGATATAAAATATAGACATAATAGATATAGGTATAAAATAGACATATTAGATATAGGTACAAATATAGACATAATGGTTATAATAGATATAGGTACGAAATATAGACATAATAGATTAGGTATAATATTTAGACTAACAGATATAATAGATGTAGGTATAAAATACAGACATAATAGATATAATAGATATAGGCATAAATATAGACATAGTAGATATAATACATATAGGTATAAAATATAGACATAATGGATATAAGAGATATAGGGATAAAATATAGACACAATAGATATAATAGATATAGGTAAAAAATATAGACATAATAGATATAACAGATATAGGTAACAAATATAGACATTATAGATATTGGTATAAAATATAGACATAATAAATATAATAGAAATAGGTATAAAATATAGACATAATAGATATAATTTATATACGTATCAAATATAGACATAAAAATTATAATAGATATAGGTATAAAATGTAGACACAATAGATACAGGTATAAAATATAGACATAATGGTTATAAGAGATATAGGTATGAAATATAGACATAGGTATGATCAATATAGGTATGAAACATAGACATAATAGATATCGGTATAAAAATATAGACATAGTAGATATAGGTATAAATATAGACATAGATATAATAGATATAGGTATAAAATATAAACATAATAGATATATGAGATGGGTATAAATATAGACGTAGAGATATAATAGATATAGGTGTAAAATAGACATAGTATATAATAGATATAGGTATAAAATATAGACATAATAGATATAATAGATATAGGTATAAAATACAGACATAATAGATATAATAGACATAGGTATAAAATATAGACATTATAGATATAGGTATAAAATAAGACATAATAGATAAAATAGATACACGGATCAAATATAGACATAATAATTATAATACATATAGGTATAAAATATAGACATCATAGATATAGGTAGAAAATATAGACATAATGGTTATAATAGATATAGGCATGAAATATAGACATAATAGATATAATGGATATAGCTATAAAATGTAGACATATACACATAATCGATATAGGAATAAATATAGACATAATTGAAATAGGAATAAAATATAGACAAAATAGATATAAAGATATAGATTAAACATAGACATAATAGATATAATAGATATAAGTATAATATATGGAACATAATATATATAATAGATATAGGTATAAGATATAGACATAATCGATATAATAGATATAGGTATAAAATACAGACAAATAGATATAATAGATATAGGAATAAAATATAGACATAATAGATATAATAGATATAGGTGTAAAATATAGACATATAGATATAATAGATAAAGGAATAAAATACACATAATTGAAATAGGTATAAATACAGACAAATAGATATAAAATATAGGTATAAATATAGACATAATAGATATAATAGATATAGGTATAGATATAGACATAATCGATATAATAGATATAGGTATAAAATATAGACATAATAGATATAATAGATAGAGTATAAAATATAGACTAATAGATATAGATTAGGAATAAAATATAGATATATAGAAATATATATAAATCTAGACAAAATAGATATAAATATGGTATAAATATAGACATAATTATTAGAGTTTGATATAAAAGCATATAGATATAGGTATAAAAATATAGAATTTGATATATAATTGTAGGTATAAAATATAGACATAATAGATATAATAGATACAGGAACAAATATAAACATAATAGATAGAGATATATATAGACATAATAGATATAGGTATAAAATATAGACATATTAGATATTAATTATAGGTATAAAATATAGACATAATAGATACAATAGATAAGGTATAAATATAAACAAATAGATATAATAGTTATAGGTATAAAATAAAGACATTAGTATAGATATAAATATAATATAATAGATATAGGTATAAAATATAGACATATAGATATAATATTATAGGTATAAAAATAAACATAATAGATATAATAGATATAGATATACTATAGACAAAATAGATATAATAGTATAGGTATAAAATATAGACATAATAGATTAATATATAGATATAGGTATAAAATAGACATATAGATATAAGAGATATAAGTAAAAATACAGATAATAGATATACGTATAAAATACAGACAAAATGATATACAGATATAGGTATAAAATATAGACTAATAGATACATAGGTATAATAGCTATAGGTATAAAATACAGACATAACAGATATAGGTATAAATATAGACATAATAGATTTATAGGTATAGTATAAATATAGACATAATAGATAAAATAGATATAGGTATAAAATATAGACATAACAGATAAAATAGATATTTGTATAAAATAGACATAATAGACATAGGTATAAAATATAGACAAAATAGATATAGGTATAAAATTAGACATAGACATAATAGATATAGGTATAAATATAATATAATAGATTAATAGAGATGGTTATAAAATATAGACGTAATAGATATAATAATGTAGGTGTAAATATAGACATAGCAGATATAATAGATATAGGTATAAAATATAGCATAATAGATATATATAGGTATAAAATATGACATAAGAGATATAACAGATACAGTATAAAATATAGACATAATAGATATAATAGATATAGGTATCAAATATAGACATAATAATTATAATATATAGGTATAAAATATGACATAGTAGATATAGGTACATAGAATAGACATAATGGATAATAGATAATAGTTATGAAATATAGACATAATGGATATAATAGATAGTGGTATAAAATATAGACAATAGATATAATAGATACAGTTACAAAATATAGACATAATACATAGATATAGACAAAATAGATATAATAGCTATCGGTATAAAATATATACTAATATATATAATATAGTTATAAAGTATAGACATAATACATATAATAGATATATATATTAAATATCGACATAATAGATATAGGTATAAAATATAGACATAACAGATATAGGTATAAAAATATAGACATAATAGATATAGGTATAATACATAGACAGAATAGATATAATAAAAATAGGTATAAAATATAGACTTAATAGATATAGGTATACCATATAGACATAATGGATATAATATATAGGTATAAAATATAGACATAAGACATAATGGATATAGATATAAAATATAGACATAATAGATATAATAGATATAGGTATGAAATATAGGCATAATAGATATAATAGAGGTATAAAATATAGACATAATAGATATAATTGATAGAGTTATGAAATATACACATAATAATTATAATAGAGGGATAAAATATAGACATAATAGATATAATAGATATAGGTATAAAATATAGACATAATAGATATAATAGATATAGGTATAAAACATAGACTTAATAGATATAATAGATATAGGTATAAATGTAGACATCATAGATACAATATAGGTATAAAATATAGACATAATAAATATAATAGTTATAGGTATAAACTATAGACATAATAGATATAGGTATAATATATAGACAATAGATATAATAGATATAGGTATAAAATACAGACATAATACGAATAGACATAGACAAAATAGATATAGTAGATACAGGTATAAAATATAGACATAATAGATATAAAGATATACGTATAAAATAGAGACATAATAGATATAATAGATATAGGTATTAAATAGAGACATAATAGATATAGGTATAAAATATAGACATAACAGATATAGGTATAAAATATAGACATAATAGATATAGGTATAAAATAGACATAATAGATATAATATATATAATTATAAAATATAGACATTATAGATATAGCATAAAATACAGATATAATATATAATAGACAGAGTATAAATATAGACATAATAGATATAAGAGATATAGGTGTAAAATATAGACATAATTGATATAATAGATACAGGTATAAAATATCTACCTAACAGATATAGGTATAAAACATAGCCATAATAGATACAATATGTACTTATAAAATATAGACATAAAAATATAATACATATAGGTATATAATATAGACATAATAGATATAGGTATAAAATATAGATATAACAGATATAATAGGGGTATAAAATACAGGCATAATAGATATAATATAGGTATAAAACAGAGACATAATAGATATAGGTATATAATATATCATAACAGATATATAGATATAGGTATAAAATATAGATATAATAAATATAATAGATATAGATAAAATATAGATATTATCGATATAGGTATAAATATAGACATAAGAGGTATAATAGATATAGTTCAAATATAGACATAATAAATATAATCGATACAGGTATAAATATAGACATAAATATAGGTATAAAGTAGAGACATAATAGATATAATAGATATCGGTATAAAATATAAACATAATACATACAAAAGATATAGGTGTACAATATAGACATAATAGATATAATAGATATAGGTAAAAAACAGACATAATTGATATAACAAATATAGGTATACAATAGAGACATAATGATTTCATAGATATAGGTATAAAATAAAGACATAATAGATATAATAGAAATAGCTATAAAACATAGACATATTAGATATAATAGATATAGGTATAAAATAAAGACATAAAAGATATAGGTATAAAATGTAGACATAATAGATATAATAGATATAGGTATAAAATATAGACATAATAGATAAAATAGAGTTAGGTATGAAATAGAGACATAATAAATATTGGTCTAAATATAGACATAATAGATATAGTTATAATATTTAGACATAATAGATATAATAGATATAGGTATAAAATATAGACATAATAGATATAACAGATATAGGAAGAATATAGACATAATAGACATAATAGATATAGGTATAAAATATAGACACAATAGATATAATCGATATAGGTATAAATTATAGACATAATAGATATTGATATAAAATATAGACATAGTAGATATAATAGATAGAGGTATAAAATATAGACATAATAGATATAATAGATATAGGTATTAATATAGACATAATAGATATAATAGATATAGGTATAAATATAGATATAATAGATATAATAGACAGTTATAAAATACAGATATCATAGATATAATAGATATAGGTATAAAATACGACATAATAGATATAGGTATAAAATATAGACATAATATATATATATATAGGTAAAAAATATAGAAATAATAGATATAGGCATAAATACAGATATAATAGATATAAAGATAGAAGTATAACATATAGACATAATAGATAAAGAAAAGATATAAAATATGGACATAATGAATATGTATAAAGTATAGACACAATAGATATAATAGATGGAGGTATAAAATAAAATAATAGATAAAATAGATATAGGTATAAAATATAGCCATAATAGATATAATAGATATGGGTATAAAATATATATGATATATATAATAGATATAGGTATAAATATACACATAATATATATGATATAGGAAAAATATAGACATAATAGATATATGTATAAAATATAATCATAATAGATATAATAAATATAGTTATAAAATATAGATATAATAGACATAATAGAAGTATAAAATATAGACATAATAGATTAAACAGATATAGGTATAAAATATAGACATAATAGATATAAATGATACAGACATAATAGATAATAGATAAAGGTATAAAATATAGACATAATAGATATAATAGCGGTATAAAATATCGACACAATAGATATAAGTAGAGGTATAAAATATAGACATAATAGATATAATAGATGGTATAAATATAGACATAATAGACATAATAGATAGATGTATAAATTATAGACATAGTAGATATATAGAGGTAAAATATAGACATAATAGATATAAGAGATATAGGTATAAAATATAGACATAATAGGTATAATAGATATAGGTATAAATATAGACACAATAGATATAACTATAAGTATAAAATGTAGACATAATATATAATGCATGAGTTACAAAAGAAGACATAATAGACATAATAGATAGATGTATAAATTATAGACATTACAGATACTATTGCTAGAGGTAAAATATAGACATAATAATGATAATAGATAGGTATAAAATATAGACATAAAAGATATAATAGATATAGGTTTAAAACAGAGGACATAATAGATATAGGTAGAAAATATAGTCATAATAGATATAGATATAAGTATAAAATATAGACATAAGAGATATAATACCTATAGGTATAAAATATAGACATAATACATATAATAAACATAGGTATAAAATATAGACATAATAAATATAGGCATAAAATATAGACATAAAGATATAATAGATATAGGTATAAAATATAAACATAATAGCTTATAATATTTATAGGTATAAGTATAGACAGAATAGATATTAATAGATATAGGTATAAAATATAGACATAATAGATATAATACATACTAGGTATAAAATATAGACCTAATAGATATAGGAGTAAAATACAGACATAATGGATATATAGATAAAGGTATGAAATATAGATATAATAGATATAGGTATAAAATATAGATATAATAGATATAATAGATATACGTATAAATATAGATATAATTGATATAGGCATAAAATATAGATATAAAATATCAGGTTTTAAAATATACACGTAATTGACATAATAGATATAGGTATAAAATATAGACATAATAGATTCAATGGAGGAGATGTATAAAATGTAGACATAATAGATATAATAAGTATAGGCATACATTATAGACATAATAGATATAATAGACATAGGTATAAAATATAGACATAATAGATATAATAGGCATAAGTATAAAATATAGAATAAAATAGATATAGATATAAAATATAGATATAATAGTTATAATAAGATACAGGTATAAAATATAGATATAATAGATATAATTATAAATATAAATATAATAATATAATAGATATAGGTATGAAATACAGACATAATAGATATAATACATATAGGTATAAAATATAGACATAATAGATATAATAGATTAGGTATGAATAAAGACATAATAGATATTGGTATGAAATAGACAAAATAGATTATAACAGATACAGTTAAAATATAGACATAATAGATATAATAGATAGAGGTATAAAATATAGACATAATAGATATTATAGACACAGGAATAAAATATAGACATAATAGATATAATAGATATACGTATGAAATATAGACATAGTAGATATAATAGATATAGGTATAAAATATAGAAATAATAGATACAGGTATAAAATATAGATAAAATGGATATAATAGATATAGGTATGAAATACAGACATAATAGATATACGAGATATAGGGATAAAATATATACATTATAGGTATAAAAGACATAGGTATAAAATATAGACATAATACATATAATAGATACAGGTATAATATATAGATATAATAGATATTCGTATGAAATATAAACGTAAAAGATAGAATAGATAAAGGTATAATAAATAGACATAATATATATAGTACACATACGAATAAAATATAGACATAGTAGATATAATAGATATAGATATAAAGTATAGACATAATAGGTATAGGGCGGGCGCGGTGGCTCAAGCCTGTAATCCAAGAGCTTGGGAGGCCGAGACGGGCGGATCACGAGGTCAGAAGATCGAGACCATCCTGGCAACTATGGTGAACCCCGTCTCTACAAAAAAATACAAAAAACTAGCAGGGGTGAGTTGGCGGGCGTCTTTAGTCTCAGCTACTCGGAGGCTGAGGCAGGAGATTGGCGTAAACCCGGGAGGCGGAGCTTGCAGTGAGCTGAGATCCGGCCACTGCACTCCAGCCCGGGCGACAGAGCGAGACTCCGTCTCAAAAAAAAACAAAAAAAAAAAAAAAAAAAAGACAAATAGGTATCGGTATAAAATATGGACATAATAGATATCATAGAGAGAGGTATAAAATATAGACATAATAGATATAATAGATATAGGTATGCAATACAGACATAATAGATATAACAGATGTAGGTAGAAAATATTGACATAATAGATATAATAGATATAGTTATAAAATATAGACATAATAGATATACTAGATACGGGTATATAAATATAGATATAAGAGATAAACGTATATAAATACAGAAAAAAATAGATATAATAGATAAAGGTATAAAATATAGACATAAAATATATCATAGATATAGACATAATAGATATAATAGGTATAGGCGTAAATATAAACATAATAGATATATTAGATATAGGTATACAATATAGACATAATAGATAAAATGACAGTTATATAAAATCTAGACATAATAGATATAATAGATATAGGTATAAAAAATAGACATAAAAGATATAGGTATAAAATATAGAAATAATAGATATAATAGATAAAGGTGTAAAATGTAGACATTATAGATATAGGTATAAAATATAGTAATAATAGATATAGGTTAAAATATTAGAAATAATATATATAATAGATGTAGGTATAAATAAGACATAATAGATATAGGAATAAATACAGGACATCATAGATAAAGGTATTAAAATATAGACATAATAGATATACCTATATAATATACACATAACAGTTATAATAGATATAGGTATAAAATATAGACAAAATAGATACAATAAATATAGGTTATAAATATAGCCCGTAAGAGATATAATAGATATAGGTATAAAATATAGACATAATAGATATAGGTATAAAAATAGACATAATAGATATGATAGATATAGGTATGAAATACAGACATAATAGATATTATAGATATAGGTATAAATATAGACACAACAGATGTAATAGACATAGGAATAAACATAGACATAATAGATACAATGATATCGCTATAAAATATAGACATAAAAGATATAATAGATAGGGGTATTAAACATAGACACAATAGATATAGGATAAAATATAGACATAATAAATATAGGTATAATATTAGACCTAATAGAAATAATAGATAAAGGAATAAATATAGAAATAATAGATATATTAGTTATAGGTATAAAATATACACATAATAGATATAATAGACACAGGTATATCATATGGATATAATATATATAAGCATAAAATATACATATAATAGTTATAACAGATATACGTATAAAAATATATATAATAGATACAGGTATAAAATACAGACCATAGATATAATAGATATTGGTAGAAAATATAGATATAATAGATATAATTATAAAAAATATAAATATAATAGATATCATTGATATAGGTAGAAAACATAGATAAAATGTATATAGGTATAAAATATGGTTATAATAGATATAGGTATAAAATATGGATAAAATAGATGTAGGTATAAAATATAGACATAATAGCTAAAACAGATATAGTTATAAAATATAGACATAATAGATATAATAGATTTAGGTATAAAATATAGACATAATTGATATAATAGACATAGGTATAAATATAGATAAATAGATATAATACATATAGGTATAAAATATAGACACAATAGATATAATAGATATAGGTATAAAATACAGATATAATAGGTATAATAGATATAGATATAAAATAAAGATATAAGAGATATAGATATAGGTATAAAATATTGATATTATGGATATAATAGATATAGGTATAAATATAGGTATAACAGATATCGCTGTGAAATATAGACACATAGATATAGATATAGGTATAAAATAAAGATAAAATACATATAGGTACAAAAAATAGATATAAAAGATATAATATATATATGTATAAAATATAGACATAATAGATGTAATAGATAAGGATATAAAATATAGACATAATAGATATAATAGACATAGGTATAAAATATAGACATAATAGATGTAATAGATATAGGTATAAAATATAGACATGATATATATCATAGATATACGTATAAAATATAGACATAATAGATATAATAGATATAGGTATAAATAAAGACATAATAGATATAATGAATATAGGTATAAAATATAGACTTAAGAGATATGATAGATAGAGTTATAAAATATGGACATAATAGATATAATAGATATAAGTATAAAATAAAGACATCATAGATATAATAGATATAGGTATAAAATGTAGACATAAAGATATAATAGATATAGGTATAAAATATAGACATAATAGATATAATAGATATTGGTTTTAAAATATAGATAATACATATAGAGATAAAAATATAGAAAATAGATATAATAGATATAGGTATCAAATATTAAAAATAATAGATATAGGTATAAAATATAGACATAATAGATACCATAGATATAGTTATAAAATATGGACATAATAGATAAAGGTATCAATAAAGATAATAGATAAACAGATATAGGTATAAAATATGGATTGTAATATATATAATAGATATAGTATAAAAATATGGATATCATAGATACAGGTATTGGTACAAAATATAGATATAATAGATATAATGGATATAGGTACTAAAATATATATATAATAGATATAGGTATAAAATATAGAAATAATAGATACAATAGATATAGGTATAAATATAGAAATAATAGATATAATCGATATAGGTATAAAATATAGACATAATAGATATAATACATACAGGTACAAAATGTAGACAGAATAGATATAATAGATATAGGTATGAAGTATATACATAATAGATGTAATAGATACTGGTATAAAATATAGACATAATGGATACAATGGATATAGGTATAAAATATAGATAAAATAGATTTAGGTATGAAATATAGATAAAATAAATATATTAGATATAGGTATAAAATATACATATAATAGATATACGTATAAAATATAAATATAATAGTTATAATTGATACAGGTATAAAATATAGATATAATAGGTATAGGTATAAAATAAAGATATAATACATATAATAGATAAAGGAATAAAATATAGATATAATAGATATAATTATAAAAAATAAAATAATAGATATAATGGATATAGGTATAAAATAGACATGCAATAGATACAGATATAAAATATAGTTATAATAGAAATAGGTATAAAATATAAATATAATAGATATAATAGATATAGGTATAAAATATAGACATAATAGATATGGGTAAAAATATAAACATAATAGATATAATAGTTATAAAATATAAATGTAACAGAAAAAATAGATATAGGTATCAAATATAAATATAAAAAATGTAGTTATAAAATATAGACATAATAGGTATAGTAGGTATTGGTAAAAAATATAGACATAATAGATACAATACATATACCTATAAAATATACACATAGTGGATATAATAGATATAGGTATGAAAAATAGACATAATAGATACAGGTATAAAATATAGACATAATAGATATCATAGATATAGGTGTGAAATATAGATATAATAGATATAGTATAAAATATGGATATAATAGATATAATATATATAGGTAGAAAATATAGATATAATAGATACAGGCATAAAATACAGACATAATAGATATGACAGATATAGGTATAAAATATAGACATAATAGATATAATAGATAGAGATATAAATATAGATAAAATAGATATAGGCCACAATATATAGATATAATGGATATAATAGATATACGTATAAAATATAGATACAATATATATCGGTATAAAATATAGATATAATAGATATAATAGATACAGATATAAAATTTAGATATAATAGATAAAATTATAAAACATAAATATAATAAATATAAGAGATACAGTATAAAATTTAGATATAATATATAGGGATAAAATATAGTTATAATAGATGTAGTTATAGAATATTGATATAATAGATATAATAGATATAGTTATAAAACACAGACATAATAGATATAATAGATATAGGTATAAAATATAGACATAATAGATATAATAAATATAGGTATAAAATATAGACATAATAGATTATAGGAATAAAATATAGACATACTAGATATAACAGATATAGGTATCAAATATAGACATAAGAGATATAATAGATATAAGTATAAAATACAGACATAATAGATATAATAGATATAGGTATAAAATATAGACAGATTATATATAGGTATAAAATATAGACAATATAGACATACATATAGGTATAAAATTAAAAATAAAAGATATAGGTATAAAAAATAGATATAATAAATATAATATATAGGTATAATATATAGACATAATAGATATAATAGATATAGTTATAAAATATAGACATAATAGATATAATAGATATAGGTATAAAATAGAGACATAATAGATATAATAGATGAAGCTAAAAAATATAGACATAATAGATAAAACAAATATAGGTATAAAATATAGACATAAGAGATATAAGAGATAAAAGTATAAAATATAGACATAAAGATATAGTACATATAGGTATAAAATATAGACATCATAGATATAATAGATATAGGTATAAAATGTAGACATAATAGATATACTAGATATAGGTATAAATATAGACATAATAGATATAATAGATATAGGTATAAAATATAGACATAATATATATAACAGGTATACCTATAAAATATAGACATAATAGATATAATAGATATAGGTATAAAATATAGACAGAATAGATATAGGTTTAAAATACAGGAATTAATTGATATAATAGATATAGGTATAAATATACACATAATAAATATAATACATAAAGTTATAAAATGTAGACATTATAGATATAATACATACAGGGATAAAATGTAGACTAAAATAAATAATACATATAGGTATAAAATATACACCATCATCGATATAATAGATATAGGTATATAAATATGGACAAAATAGATATAGATAGAAAATATAGATATAATTAGAATAGATAGAGGTATAAAATATAGACATAATAGATATAGGTATAAAATATATACATCATTGATATAGAGATATAGTTCTAAAATATAGACATAATAGTTATAATAGTATAGGTATAAATATAGAATAATAGATATATCATATATAAGTATAAAATATAGACTTAATATATATAATAGATATAGGTATAAAATGTAGACATAATAGATATAATAGATATAGGTGTAAAATGTAGACATAATAGATATAATAGATTATAGGTTATAAAATATAGACATAAAGATATAATATACATAGGTATAAATAAAGACATAATATATAATCGTATAAAATACAGACATAATAGATATAGGTAGAAAATATAGACCTAATAGATATACCTATAAAATATAGACATAACAGTTATAATAGATATAGGTATAAAATATAGACCTAATAGATATAATAGATATCGGTATAAAATATAGCCATAACTAGATATAATAGATATAGTTATAAATATAGATATAATAGATATAGGTATAAAGTATAGATATAATAGATATAATAGTTATACATATAAAATATATATATAATTGATAGAGACATTAAACATAGATATAATAGATATAATAGATCTAGCTATGAAATATGGGCATAATAGATATAGGTATAAAATAGAGACATAATAGATATAATAGATATAGTTATAAAGTATGGTATAATAGATATAATAGATATAGGTATATAATATAAACATAATAGATATTATAGATATAGATATAAAATGCAGACATAATAGATATAATAGATATAGGTATAAAATATAGTCATAATAGATACAGGTATAAAATACAGCCATAAAGAGATATAATAGATATAGATATTAAATATAGAAATAATAGATATTGTTATAAAATATTAGACCATAATAGATATAGGTATAAAATATAGACATAAAAGATATAATAAATATAGGTATGAAATATAGACATAGATATAGGTATAAAATATAGACATAAGAGGTATAGGTATAAAATATAGACATAAAGATATAGATATAGGTATAAATATAGACATAATAGATATAATAGATATAGGTATAAAATATAGACATAATAGATAAAATAGATATAGACATAATAGATCTAATAGATATTGGAATCAAATATAGACATAATAGATATAACAGATATAGTTAAAATATAGATATAATAGATATAGGTATGCAATATAGACATTAATAGGTATAATAGATATCGGTATAAAATACAGACATAATAGATATAAAAGATATAGGTTATAAAATACAGGCAGAATAGATATAGGTATAAAATACAGACATAATAGATATAATAGATATAGGTATAAATATAGACATAATAGATACAGGTATAAATATAGACATAATAGATATAAGTATAAAATATAGACAATAGATTATAATATAGGTATAAAATATAGACATAGTAGATATAATAGATACAGGTATAAAATACAGACATAATCTATATAATAGATATATGTATAAGATATAGACAAATCGATATAATAGATATCCGTATGAAATAAAGACATAAAAGATATAATATGTATATGTATAAAATATAGACATAATTGATATAATAGATATAGGTATTAATACAGACATAATAAATATAATAGATATAAATATAAAATATAGACATAATAGATATACGTATAAAATACAGACAAAATAGATATAACAGATATTGGTTATAAAATATAGACATAATATATAATAGATATAGGCATAAAATATAGACATAATCGATATAATAGATATAGGTATAATATATAAACATTATAGGTATATTGATACAGTTATAAAATATAGACATAACTGGTATAAAATTATAGGTATGAAATATAGTCATAACAGATATAGGTATAAAATATACACATAATTACATAATAGATAGATGTATAAGATATAGACATATAGATATAATAGATATAGGTATAAAATATAGACATAATAGATATAATATATGTATAAGATATAGACATTATCGATATAATAGATATAGGTATAAAATATAGACATAATAGATCATATAGATACAGATATTAAAATATAGACATAATAGATATAATAGATATAGGAATAAAATATAGACATAATGAAATAGGTATAAAATATAGACAAAATGGATATAAAAGATATAGGTATAAAATATGACATAATAGATATAATAGATATAGGTATAAAATATAGACATAATCGATATAATAGATATAGGTGTGTAATACATAGACATAATTGATATAATAGATATAGGTATCAAATATAGACATAATAGATATGGGTATAAAATATAGACATAATAGATATAATAGATATAGGTATTAAATATAGACATAATAGATATAATAGATATGGGTTATAAAATATACACATAATAGATATTGGTATTAAATTTAGATATAATAGATATAATAGAAATAGGTTTAAAATATATACATAATAGATATAATAGATATATGTATCAAATATAGACATAACAATTATCATAGATATAGGTATAAAATATTGACAAAATAGATATAGGTATAAAATACCAGACATAATGGTTATAATAGATGTAGGTATGAAATATCGACATAATTGGTATAATAGGTAGAGATTTACATCAAAGACGTAATACATATAATAGATATAGGTATTAAATATAGACATAATAGATATAATAGATATATGTATAAGATATAGACATAATAGATATAATAGATATAGATATAAAATATAGACATAATAGATGTAATAGATATATGTATAAGATATAGACATAATAAATATAATAGATATAGATATAAAATACAGACATAATAGATATAATAGATATAGGTATAAAATATAGACATAATAAATATAGGTATAACATACAGACATAATAGATATAATAGATACAGTGTATTAAATATAGACATAATAGATATAGGTATTAAATATAGACATAATAGATATAATAGAAAATAGCTATAAAATATAGACATAATAGATATAATAGATATAGGTATCAAATATAACATAATAATTATAATGATTAAGTTATAAAATATAACATAATAGATAGAGGTACAAAATATAGACCATAATGGTTATAATAGATATAGGCATGAAATATAGACATAAAAGATATAATAGGTATAGGTTTAAAATGAAGACATTAATAGATATAATAGATATAGGTATAAAATACATACCTAATGGATATAATAGATATAGGTATAAAATAGAGACATAATATATATAATAGATATAGGTACAAAATATAGACATTAATGCGTATAGGTATAAACTATGGACATAATAGATATAATAGATATAGGTATAAAATACAGATATAAAAGATATAGGTATAAAATATAGACACAATAGATATAATAGATATAGGTATAAAATAGAGACATAATAGATATAATAGATATAGGTGTAAAATACAGACATAATAGATATAATAGATATAGGTATAATATATAGATATAGTAGATAGGTATAAATATAGACAAAATAGATATAATAGTTATAGGTACAAAATATAGACATAATAGATAGATATAAAATATAGACATAATAGATTTAATAGATATAGGTACAAAATATAGACAAATAGATATAGGTATAAAATATAGACATGGATATAATAGATATGGGTATAAAATATAAACATAATAGATATAATAGGGATGGGAATAAAATATAGACGTAATAGATATAATAGATATTGGTATAAAATATAGATATAATAGATATTATCGATATACATATAAAATATAGACATAATAGATATAAGAGATATAGGTATAAAATATAGACATAATAGATATAATAGATATAGGTATAAAAGATAGACAAAAGAGATATAAGTGATATAGGTAAAATATAGACATAAGAATATAATAGATATAGGAATAAAATACAGACATAATTAAAATAGGTAAAAATATAGACAAAATCGATATAGGTATAAAATATAGACATAGATATTATAGATATAGGTATAAAATATAAACATAATAGATATAATAGAGATGGGTATAAGTAATAGACTTAATAGATATAATAGATATAGGTGTAAAATATAGACATAGTAGATATAATAGATATAGGTATAAAATATAGACAATAGTATAATAGATATCGGTATAAAATATAGATATAATAGATAATAGATATAAGTATAATACATAGACATAAGTGTTATAAAAATGTAGGTATGAAATATAGACATAATAGATATAGGTATAAAATATAGATGTAATAGAGGTATAAAATATAGACATAATAGACATAACAGATAGAGTTATAAAATACAGACATAATAGATATAATAGATATAGGTATACAATATAGACATAATAGACATAATAGATATAGGTACAAAATATAGACATAATAGATAAATTGGATACACGTAAATAATATAGATATAATAGATAAACTAGATATAGGTATACAATATAGATATAATAGATATAATCGATATAGGTATAAAATATAGACATCATACATATGATATATATACGTATAAAACATAGTCATAATACATATAATAGACATAGGTATAAAATATAGACTTAATAGATATAGGTAAAAAATATAGACATAATAGATATAACAGATATAGGTATAAAATATATACATAATAGATATATGTATAAAATATAGACAGGATACATACAACAGATATAGTTATACAATATAGAGATAATAGTTATAATAGATATAGGTAGAAAATATAGACATAATAGGTATAGGTATAAAATACAGACATAAAAGATAATAGATATAGTTATAAAATATAGACATAATAGATATAACAGATATATTTATAAAATGTAGACATAATAGACATAGGTATAATAGAGGTATAAATATAGGCATAATGGACATAAGAGATATAGGTATAAAGTACAGTTATAATAACTAGAGGTATAAAATAGAGATATAATGGACATAATAGATAAAGGTATAAAATATACATATAAAAATATAATAGATATAGGTATAAAATTCAGATATAATTGGTATAGATATAGTAAAAAAATAGAGATATTAGATATAGGTATGAAATATAGATATAATAGATATAAAAGATATAGTTATAAAATATAGATATAATAGATATATTATAAAATATAAACATAATAGAAATAATAGATAGAGGTATAAAATACAGATATAATTCATATCGGTATAAAATATAGTTATAATAGATATAGGTATAAAATATGGACATAATAGATATAATAGATATAGGTATCAAATATAGACATAATAGATATAATAGATATAGGGATACATAGAGACATAATAGATATAGATATAAGTATAAATATAGACATAATAGATATAATAGATATAGGTATAAAATACAGACATAATAGATACTATAGATATAGGTATAAATTATAGACAAAGTAGATGTAATAGACATAGGTATAAAATATAGACATAATAGATATAATAGATATAGGTATAAAATATAAACATAATACATATAATAGAGAGAGGTATAAAATATAGACATAATAGATATAGCTTTAAAATACAGACATAATAGATTAATAGATACAGACATAATAGGTCTAATAGATATAGGTGTGTAAATATAGACATAATAGATAGAATATATATAGGTATAAAATAAGACATAGTAGATTAATAGATATACATATTAAATATAGACATAATAGATATAGGCATAAAATATCCACATAATAGATGTAATGGATATAGGTATAAAAAAAGACATAAGAGTTATAGTAGATATAGGTATAAAATATAGTCATAGTAGATATAGTAGATATAGGTATAAAATATAGATATAATACATATAGGTTTAAAATATAAACAAAATAGACATAATAGGTTTAGCTATAAAACATAGAAAAAATAGATACACTAGATATAGGTATAAAATATAGACATAATAGATATAAAAGATACAGGTATAAAATATTGATATAATAGATATAAGTATAAAACATAGATATAATAGATATAATTGATATACATATAAGCAATAGATATAATAGATACAGGTATAAAATATAGACAGAAGATATAATAGATATAGGTAAAATATAGACATTATAGATATAATTAGAAAAAATATAATATAATAGATATTATTGATAGGTATAAAAAACATAGATATAATGTATATAGGTATAAAATATGGTTATAATAGATTATAGGTATAAAATATAGATATAACAGATATAATAGATATAGGTATAAATATAGACATAATAGCTATAACAGATATAGATATAAAATATAGACATAATTGTTATAATAGATATAGGTAAAATATAGACATAATAGTATAGGTACAATATTTAGACATAATAGATATAATAGATATACGTATAAAATATAGACATAATAGATATAATAGATATGGGTATAAAATATCGACATAATAGATAATAGATATCGTTATAAAACATAGACATACAGAGACATAGTAGATATAATAGATACAGGTACAAAATATAGATATAATAGATATAGGTATAAAATATGGATATAACAGATATAATAGATAGAGGTAAAAATACAGACATAATAGATATAATAGATATCGTTATAAAACATAGACATAATAGATATAATAGATATCGTTATAAAACATAGATAAATAGATAATAGATACAGGTATACAATATAGACATAATAGATATAGGTACAAAATATAGTCATAATGGATATAATAGATATAGGTAAAACAATATAGATATAAAATAGATATAATAGATAAGTATAAAAATATAGACAAAATAGATATAATAGCTAGAGGTATAAATATAGACATAATCGATATAATAGATATAGGTATAAAATATAGACATAATAGATATAAAAATATAGGTATAAAATATAGACATAATAGATAGAATAGGTACAGGTATAAAGTATAGATATAATAGATATAAGTATAAAATATACATATAATTGATATAATTGATATACGTATAAAAAATAGATATAATAGATAAAGGTATAAAATATAGACAATAGATATAATAGATATAGTAGAAAATATAGATATAATAGATATTAACTATAGAAAAATTAAATATAATAGATATAATTGATATACGTAAAAAACATAGATATATGTATATGGTATAAAATATGGTTATAATATAGGTATAAATATGGATATAATAGATATTAGATACATGTACAAAATATAGATATAATTGATATAGTCATAAAATATAGACGTAATAGATATAATAGGTATAGGTATAAAATATAGATATCATAGATGTAGTCATAAAATATAAATCTAATAGATATAGTAGATATAGGTATTAAACATAGATTAAGAAACATAGGTATAAAAATAGTTAATAGATATAGGTATAAAATATAGATAATATATAGAGATATAAATATAGAAATAATGACATAAGAGATATAGTTATAAAATGCAGACATAATAGATATAATAGATAGCTATACAATATGACATAATAGACATGATAGATATACGTACAATATAGACATAAATGATATATAGATACACGTAAATAATATAGATAATAGATAAAAGTAGATATAGGTATAAAATTAGATATAATAGATATAATCGATATAGTTATAAAATATAGACATAATATATATAATAGATATAGGTAGAAAATATAGACATAATAGATATAATAGATATAGGTATAAAAATATAGACATAATAGATATGATAGATATAGGTATAAAATATAGACATAATAAATACAGGTATAAAATTAGATATAATAGATATATAGGTATAAGATAAAATATAGACATAATTGATTTAATAGATAAGGTATAAAATATAGACATAATAGATAGAGGTATAAAATACGATACATTAGATCTAATAGTTATAGATAAAATATAGACATAATAGATACAATAGATATAGGTATAAAATATAGACATAATAGATATAACAGATATAGGTATAGAATATAGACATAATAGATATGATATATACAGGTATAATATATAGACATAATAGATATAGGTATAAATTATAGACAAAATAAATATGATATAGGTATAAAATAAGACATAATAGATACAATAGAATAGGTATTAAATATAGAATAATAGAAATGATAGATACATGTATAAAATATGATATAATAGATAATGGATATAGGTATAAAATGTAGATATAATAGAGATAAAATACGGTCATTAAATAGATATAACCCTCTTATAGGCCCCAGTGTGTGTCGTGATTCGGTTAAAATATAGACAAAATATGGTTTATAATTGATAGATAAAAATAGCGACACACGTATATATAATACATTTAGGTAGTAAATATAGACCTATATGTAACAGGATTAACTTCTAGATAGGACATAAGAGATATAATATATATATCTAAAATATATATCTAAGGATAAAAATTGATATACGTTAAAATATAGACATAATGATATAATATATACTCACAGATAGACAAATAGATATATGTCACAATACAGACATAGATATAATAGATTTTAGGTATCAAAATACAAACAAATACACCAAAATAGATATATAGACATAGGTATAAAATATAGACCATAATATACATAATCGATATAGCTATCAGTTAGACATAATAGATTGTAATAGATATAGTGATAAAAAACATATAGTAGATATATACATACAGGTGTAAAATATAACAGAGACTATATAGTACATATGTATACCAATGTAGACCATAATAGATATCGTAGAGGTAGGTATAAAGATAGACATACATAGATTAATACATACACGTTGTAAAATAATAGACATAATAGATATGATATGATATACGGTTATAACATAAGACTAATAGATATATAGTATACATATAAAACATAGACATAGTAGGTCTAATAGATTATAGGAATAAAATATATTTTGCATAATAGATATAGAGATGTAAAAAATTGGAACATAATATATATAATAGAACTAGGTTATAAAATATCGATATAATATATTAATGAGGTTTAAATATAGACATAATGTAGGTATAAAATATGGACATAATAGATAAATTGGATAGAGGATAAAATATTAGCCAAACAGCTATAAATAATGTTGTGTGTCCTATAATATGCATAGAAATTATGACTAATTGATATATGTATAAAAGTGGGGATAGACATTACGCTATTAATATATTAGGTATAAAATATAGCATCATAGGTATGGGTAAAAATATAGCATCATAGATATCATAGATATACTGTATAAAGCTAGACTAATAGATTAGGTATAAAAATAGACAAAATAGCTATAATTAGATAAGGTATAAAAAATAGACATAATAAGATACGTCGATTGCGATCAAAATTAGACCTTAATGGATATAAA
>NW_022143909.1:0-40555 GCF_007565055.1 Rhinopithecus roxellana
GAATCCACGAACAGTGTTAGGAATCTGTTCCAAGAAGGGATGGGTGGAACTCTGTGTGATGAAGTCACACATCAGAAAGCAATCTCTCAGAATGTTTCTCTGTAATTATTATGTGAGGACATTTCCTTTTTCACCATGGGCCCCTTGGGCTCCCAAATATCACTTTCCAGATTCCACGAAAAGAGTAGCAAACTGCTCCTTGAGGCATAGGTTGTAAATCTGTGAGATGAATTCACAGATCAGAAAGAAGTTTCTCAGAGATCTTCTTTCACGTTTTTAACGGATGAAATTTCCTTATCAGCGTAGGCCTCAATGCGATCCAAGGAAGCCCTTCTCAGCTTCCTCAAAGACAGTGTTAATCGACTGCTAACGAAACATAAGTGCAACTCTGTGAGATGAATTCACACATCAGCCAATAAGTTTCTAAGAAAGAGTCCTGTCCTAGTTTTCCATCTGTGGAATATTGTCCTTTGTCAACGAAGGATTCAATTCCGCTATGAAATACCAATTGGCACATTTCTTCAGAAAACTGTGTTAAAACAAACTGATCACTGAAAAGAAACGAATAACTCGTGAGTTGCATTCAACCATGGCAACTAAAGTTTCCCAGAAGCTTCTCTTTTAGTTATTATGTGAGGATAATTTCCTTGTTCACCATAGCCTCAATTGAGCTCCCAAATATACCTTTGCAGAATCGACGAGAACAGTGTTAGTAAACTGTTCCAAGAAGGGAAGGGTGGTGACTCGTGAGATGAAGTCACACATCAGAAAGCAATCTCTCAGAAAGTTTCTCTGTAGTTATTATTGAGGACATTTCCTTTTCACCATGGGACCCTATGGGCTACCAAATATCACTTTCCAGATTCCACGAAAAGAGTGTTGGCAAACTGCTTCTTGAGGCATAGGTTGTAACTCTGTGAGATGAATTCACAGATCAGAAAGAAGTATCTCAGAAAGCTTCTTTCACGTTTTGAAACGATGAAATTTCCTTTATCAGCGTAGGCCTCAATGCGATCCAAGGAAGCCCTTTCTCAGCTTCCTCAAAGACAGTGTTAATGGACTGCTCCACGAAACATAAGTGTAACGCTCTGAGATGAATTCACACATCACCAAGATGTTCCTAGGAAAGCTTCTTTCTAGTTTTCATCTGTGGATATTTCCTTTGTCACCGTAAGGTTCATTCCGCTATGAATACCAAATTGCAGATTTCCAGAAAACTGTGTTAACAAACTGATCACTGAAGAGAAACGTGTAACTCTGTGGAGATGCATTCACACATGGCAATGCAGTATCTCAGAAAGCTTCTATTTAGTTATTATGTGAGGATAATTCCTTTTCACCCTAGCCCTCAATGAGCTCCCAAATATACCTTTGCAGAATCCAGGACAACAGTGTTAGCAAACTGTTCCAAGACGGGAAGGGTGGAACTCTGTGTGATGAAGTCACACATCAGAAAGCAATCTCTCAGAAAGTTTCTCTGTAGTTATTATGTGAGGACATTTCCTGTTTCAACCTTGCGCCCCTATGGGCTACCAAATATCACTTTCCAAATTCCACGAAAAGAGTGTTAGCAAACTGCTTCTTGAGGCAAAAGTTGTAACTCTGTGAGATGAATTCACAGATCAGAAAGAAGTTTCTCAGAAAGCTTCTTTCACGTTTTGAACGGAATGAAATGTCCTTTATCAGCGTAGGCCTCAATGAGATCCAAGGAAGCCCGTCTCAGCTTCCTCAAAGACAGTGTTAATGGACTGCTACACGAAACATAAGTGTAACTCTGTGAGAGGAATTCAGACATCATCAAGAAGTTTCTAAGAAAGCGTCTTTCTAGTTTTTATCTGTGGATATTTCCTTGGTCACCGTAAGGTTCATTCCGCTATGAAATACCAAATTGCAGATTTACAGAAAACTGTGTTAACAAACTGATCACTGAAGAGAAACGTGTAAATCTGTGAGTTGCATTCACACATGGCAATGCAGTTTCTCAGAAAGCTTCCTTTATTTATTATGTGAGGATAACTCCTTGTTCACCCTAGCCCTCATTGACCTCCCAAATACACCTTTGCAGAATCCACGAGAACAGTTTTAGCAAACTGTTCCAAGAAGGGAAGGGTGGAACTCTGTGTGATGAAGTCACACATCAGAAAGCAATCTCTCAGAAAGTTTCTCTGTAGTTATTATGTGAGGACATTTCCTTTTTCACCATGGGCGCCGATGGGCTACCAAATATCACTTTCCAGATTCCACGAAAAGAGTGTTAGGCAAACTGCTTCTTGAGGCATAGGTTGTCACTCCGTGAGATGAATTCACAGATCAGAAAGAAGTTTCTCAGAAAGCTTCTTTCAAGTTTTGAACCAATGAAATTTCCTTATCAGCATAGGCCTCAATGCGATCCAAGGAAGCCCTTCTCAGCTTCCTCAAAGACAGTGTTAATGGACTGCTCCACGAAACATAAGTGTAACGCTGTGAGATGAATTCACACATCACCAAGAAGCTTTCTGAGAATGCTTCTTTCTAGTTTTCATCTGTGGATATTTCCTTTGTCACCGTAAGGTTCATTCCGCTATGAAATACCAAATTGCAGATTTCCAGAAAACTGTGTTAACAAACTGATCACTGAAGAGAAACATGTACTCTGTGAGTTGCATTCACACATGGCAAGGCAGTTTCTCAGAAAGCTTCTCTTTAGTTATTATGTGAGGACATTTCCATGTTCACCATAGCCCTCAATGAGCTCCCAAATATACCTTTACAGAATCCACGAGAACAGTGTTAGGAAACTTTTCCAAGAAGGGAAGGGTGGAACTCTGTGTGATGAAGTCACACATCAGAAAGCAATCTCTCAGAAAGTTTCTCTGTAGTTATGATGTGAGGACATTTCCTTTTTCACCATGGGCCCCTGTGGGCTACCAAATATCACTTTCCAGATTCACGAAAAGAGAGTTAGCAAACTGCTCCTTGAGGCATAGGTTGTAAAACTGTGAGATGAATTCACAGATCAGAAAGAAGTTTCTCAGAAAGCTTCTTTCACGTTTTGAACGGATGAAATTTCCTTTTTCAGCGTAGGCCTCAATGCGATCCAAGGAAGCCCTTCTCAGCTTCCTCGAACACAGTGTTAATCGACTGCTCCAGGAAACATAATTGCAACTCTGTGAGATGAATTGACACATCACCAAGAAGTTTCTAAGAAAGCTTCTTTCTAGTTTTCATCTGTGGATATTTCCTTTGTCACCGTAAGGTTCATTGCGCTATGAAATACCAAATTGCAGATTTCCAGAAAACTGTGTTAACAAACTGATCACTGAAGAGAAAGTTGTAACTCTGTGAGTTGCATTCACACATGGCAATGCAGTTTCTCAGAAAGCTTCCCTTTAGTTATTATGTGAGGATAATTCCTTGTTCACAATAGCCTCAATGACCTCAAAATATACCTTTGCAGAATCCACGAGAACAGTGTTAGCAAACTGTTCCATGAAGGGAAGGGTGGCACTCTGTGTGATGAAGTCACACATCAGAAAGCAATCTCTCAGAAAGTTTCTCTGTAGTTATTATGTGAGGACATTTCCTTTTTCACCATGGGCCCCGATGGGCTACCAAACATCACTTTCCAGATTCCACGAAAAGAGTGTTAGCAAACTGCTTCTAGAGGCATAGGTTGTCACTCGGTGAGATGAATTCACAGATCAAAGAAGTTTCTCAGAAAGCTTCTCTTTAGTTATTATGTGAGGATATTTCCATGTTCACCATAGCCCTCAATGAGCTCCCAAATATACCTTGACAGAATCCACGAGAACAGTGTAACTAAACTGTTCCAAGAAGGGAAGGGTGGAACTCTGAGTGATGAAGTCACACATCAGAAAGCAATCTCTCAGAAAGTTTCTCTGCAGTTATGATGTGAGGACATTTCCTTTTTCACGATGGGCCCTGTGGGCTACCAAATATCACTTTCCTGATTCACGAAAAGAGAGTTAGCAAACTGCTCCTTGAGGCATACGTTGTAAATCTGTGAGGTGAATTCACAGATCAGAAAGAAGTTTCTCAGAGAGCTTCTTTCACGTTTTGAACGGATGAAATTTCCTTTATCAGCGTAGGCCTCAATGCGATCCAAGTAAGCCCTTCTCAACTTCCTCAAAGACATGTTAATGGACTGCTCCACGAAACATTAGTGTAACGCTGTGAGATGAATTCACACATCACCAAGAAGCTTCTGAGAAAGCTTCTTTCTAGTTTTCATCTGTGGTTATTTCCTTTGTCACCGTAAGGTTCATTCCGCTATGAAATACCAAATTGCAGATTTCCTGAAAACTGTGTTAACAAACTGATCAATGAAGAGAAACCTGTAACTCTGTGAGTTGCATTCACACATGGCAATGCAGTTTCTCAGAAAGCGTCTCTTTAGTTATTTTGTGAGTATAATTCCTTTTTCACCCTAGCCCTCAATGAGTTCCCAAACATACCTTTGCAGAATCCACGACAACAGTGTTAGCAAACTGTTCCAAGAAGGGAAGGGTGGAACTCTGTGTGATGAAGTCACACATCAGAAAGCAATCTATCAGAAAGTTTCTCTGTAGTTATTATGTGAGGACATATCCTTTTTCACCATGGGCCCCTGTGGGCTACCAAATATCACTTTCCAGATTCCACGAAAATAGAGTCAGCAAACTGCTCCTTGAGGCATAGGTTGTAAATCTGTGAGATGAATTCACAGATCAGAAAGAAGTTTCTCAGAAAGCTTCTTTCACGTTTTGAACGGATGAAATGTTCTTTATCAGCGTAGGCCTCAATGCGATCCAAGGAAGCCCTTCTCGGCTTCCTCAAAGACAGTGTTAATTTACTGCTCCACGAAACATAAGTGTAACTCTGTGAGATGAATTCACACATCACCAAGAAGTTTCTAAGAAAGCTTCTTTCTAGTTTTCATCTGTGGATATTTCCTTTGTCACCGTCAGGTTCATTGCGCTATGAAATACCAAATTGCAGATTTCCAGAAAACTGTGTTAACAAACTGATCACTGAAGAGAAACGTGTAACTCTGTGAGTTGCATTCACACATGGCAATGCAGTTCCTCAGAAAGCTTCTCTTTAGTTGTTATGTGAGGATAATTCCTTTTTCACCCTAGCCCTCAATGAGTTCACAAATATACCTTTGCAGAATCCACGAGAACAGTGTTAGCAAACTGTTCCAAGAAGGGAAGGGTGGAACTCTGTGTGATGAAGTCACACATCAGAAAGCAATCTCTCAGAAAGTTTCTCTGTAGTTATTATGTGAGGACATTTCCTTTTTCACCATGGGCCCCTAGGGGCTACCAAATATCACTTTCCAGATTCCACGAAAAGATTGTTAGCAAACTGCTTCTTGAGGCATAGGTTGTAACTCTGTGAGATGAATTCACAGATCAGAAAGAAGTTTCTCAGAAAGCTTCTTTCACGTTTTGAACGGATGAAATTTCCTTTATCAGCGTAGAGCTCAATGCGATCCAAGGAAGCCCTTCTCAGCTTCCTCAAAGACAGTGTTAATGGACTGCTCCACGAAACATAAGTGTAACTCTGTGAGATGAATTCACACATCACCATGAAGTTTCTAGGAAAGCTTCTTTCTAGTTTTCATCTGTGAATATTTCCTTTGTCACCGTCAGGTTCATTGCGCTATGAAATATCAAATTGGAGATTTCCAGAAAACTGTGTTAACAAACTGATCACTGAAGAGAAACGTGTAACTCTGTGAGTTGCAGTCACACATGGCAATGCAGTTTCTCAGAAAGCTTCTCTTTAGTTGTTATGTGAGGATAATTCGTTTTTCACCATAGCCCTCAATGAGCTCCTAAATATACCTTTGCAGAATCCACGACAACAGTGTTAGCAAACTGTTCCAAGAAGGGAAGGGTGGAACTCTGTGTGATGAAGTCACACATCAGAAAGCAATCTCTCAGAAAGTTTCTCTGTAGTTGTTATGTGAGTACATTTCGTTTTTCACCATGGGACCCTGTGGGCTACCAAATATCTCTTTCCAGATTCCACGAAAAGAGTGTTAGCAAACTGCTTCTTGAGGCATAGTTCGTGACTCTGTGAGATGAATTCACAGATCAGAAAGAAGTTTCTCAGAAAGCTTCTTTTACGTTTTGAACGGATGAAATGTCCTTTATCAGCGTAGGCCTCAATGCGATCCAAGGAAGCCCTTCTCGGCTTCCTCAAAGACAGTGTTAATTTACTGCTCCACGAAACATAAGTGTAACTCTGTGAGATGAATTCACACATCACCAAGAAGTTTCTAAGAAAGCTTCTTTCTAGTTTTCATCTGTGGATATTTCCTTTGTCACCGTCAGGTTCATTGCGCTATGAAATACCAAATTGGAGATTTCCAGAAAACTGTGTTCACAAACTGATCACTGAAGAGAAACGTGTAACTTTGTGAGTTGCAGTCACACATGGCAATGCAGTTTCTCAGAAAGCTTCTCTTTAGTTGTTATGTGAGGATAATTCGTTTTTCACCGTAGCCCTCAATGAGCGCCTAAATATACCTTTGCAGAATCCACGAGAACAGTGTTAGGAAACTGTTCCAAGAAGGGAAGGGTGGAACTCTGTGTGATGAAGTCACACATCAGAAAGCAATCTCTCAGAAAGTTTCTCTGTAGTTATTATGTGAGGACATTTCCTTTTTCACCATGGGCCCCTAGGGGCTACCAAATATCACTTTCCAGATTCCACGAAAAGATTGTTAGCAAACTGCTTCTTGAGGCATAGGTTGTAACTCTGTGAGATGAATTCACAGATCAGAAAGAAGTTTCTCAGAAAGCTTCTTTCACGTTTTGAACGGATGAAATGTCCTTTATCAGCCTAGGCCTCAATGCGATCCAAGGAAGCCCTTCTCAGCTTCCTCAAAGACAGTGTTAATGGACTGCTCCACGAAACATAAGTGTAACTCTGTGAGATGAATTCACACATCCCCATGAAGTTTCTAGGAATGCTTCTTTCTAGTTTTCATCTGTGAATATTTCCTTTGTCACCGTCAGGTTCATTGCGCTATGAAATACCAAATTGGAGATTTCCAGAAAACTGTGTTAACAAACTGATCACTGAAGAGAAACGTGTAACTTTGTGAGTTGCAGTCACACATGGCAATGCAGTTTCTCAGAAAGCTTCTCTTTAGTTGTTATGTGAGGATAATTCGTTTTTCACCGTAGCCCTCAATGAGCGCCTAAATATACCTTTGCAGAATCCACGAGAACAGTGTTAGGAAACTGTTCCAAGAAGGGAAGGGTGGAACTCTGTGTGATGAAGTCACACATCAGAAAGCAATCTCTCAGAAAGTTTCTCTGTAGTTGTTATGTGAGTACATTTCCTTTTTCACCATGGGACCCTGTGGGCTACCAAATATCTCTTTCCAGATTCCACGAAAAGAGTGTTAGCAAACTGCTTCTTGAGGCATAGGTTGTTACTCTGTGAGATGAATTCACAGATCAGAAAGAAGTTTCTCAGAAAGCTTCTTTCACGTTTTGAACGGATGAAATGTCCTTTATCAGCCTAGGCCTCAATGCGATCCAAGGAAGCCCTTCTCAGCTTCCTCAAAGACAGTGTGAATGGACTGCTCCACGAAACATAAGTGTAACTCTGTGAGATGAATTCACACATCACCAAGAAGTTTCTAAGAAAGCTGCTTTCAGGTTTCATCTGTGGATATTTCCTTTGTCACCGTAAGGTTCATTGCGCTATGAAATACCAAATTGCAGATTTCCAGAAAAATGTGTTAACAAACTGATCACTGAAGAGAAACTTGTAACTCTGTGAGTTGCAGTCACACATGGTAATGCAGTTTCTCAGAAAGCTTCTCTTTAGTTGTTATGTGAGGATAATTCCTTTTTCACCCTAGCCCTCAATGAGCTCCCAAATATACCTTTGCAGAATCCACGAGAACAGTGTTAGCAAACTGTTCCAAGAAGGGAAGGGTGGAACTCTGTGTGATGAAGTCACACATCAGAAAGCAATCTCTCAGAAAGTTTCTCTGTAGTTATTATGTGAGGACATTTCCTTTTTCACCATGGGCCCCTATGGGCTACCAAATATCACTTTCAGATTCCACGAAAAGAGTGTTAGCAAACTGCTTCTTGAGGCATAGGTTGTAACTCTGTGAGATGAATTCACAGATCAGAAAGAAGTTTCTCAGAAAGCTTCTTTCACGTTTTGAACGGATGAAATTTCCTTTATCAGCGTAGGCCTCAATGCGATCCAAGGAAGCCCTTCTCAGCTTCCTCAAAGACAGTGTTAATGGACTGCTCCACGAAACATAAGTGTAACTCTGTGAGATGAATTCACACATCACCAAGAAGTTTCTAGAAAGCTTCTTTCTAGTTTTCATCTGTGGATATTTCCTTTGTCACCGTCAGGTTCATTGCGCTATGAAATACCAAATTGCAGATTTCCAGAAAACTGTGTTAACAAACTGATCACTGAAGAGAAACGTGTAACTCTGTGAGTTGCATTCACACATGGCAATGCAGTTTCTCAGAAAGCTTCTCTTTAGTTGTTATGTGAGGATAATTCCTTTTTCACCCTAGCCCTCAATGAGCTCCCAAATATACCTTTGCAGAATCCACGAGAACAGTGTTAGCAAACTGTTCCAAGAAGGGAAGGGTGGAACTCTGTGTGATGAAGTCACACATCAGAAAGCAATCTCTCAGAAAGTTTCTCTGTAGTTATTATGTGAGGACATTTCCTTTTTCACCATGGGCCCCTATGGGCTACCAAATATCACTTTCCAGATTCCACGAAAAGAGTGTTAGCAAACTGCTTCTTGAGGCATAGGTTGTAACTCTGTGAGATGAATTCACAGATCAGAAAGAAGTTTCTCAGAAAGCTTCTTTCACGTTTTGAACGGATGAAATTTCCTTTATCAGCGTAGGCCTCAATGCGATCCAAGGAAGCCCTTCTCAGCTTCCTCAAAGACAGTGTTAATGGACTGCTCCACGAAACATAAGTGTAACTCTGTGAGATGAATTCACACATCACCAAGAAGTTTCTAGGAAAGCTTCTTTCTAGTTTTCATCTGTGGATATTTCCTTTGTCACCGTAAGGTTCATTGCGCTATGAAATACCAAATTGCAGATTTCCAGAAAACTGTGTTAACAAACTGATCACTGAAGAGAAACGTGTAACTCTGTGAGTTGCATTCACACATGGCAATGCAGTTTCTCAGAAAGCTTCTCTTTAGTTGTTATGTGAGGATAATTCCTTTTTCACCCTAGCCCTCAATGAGCTCCCAAATATACCTTTGCAGAATCCACGAGAACAGTGTTAGCAAACTGTTCCAAGAAGGGAAGGGTGGAACTCTGTGTGATGAAGTCACACATCAGAAAGCAATCTCTCAGAAAGTTTCTCTGTAGTTATTATGTGAGGACATTTCCTTTTTCACCATGGGCCCCTATGGGCTACCAAATATCACTTTCCAGATTCCACGAAAAGAGTGTTAGCAAACTGCTTCTTGAGGCATAGGTTGTAACTCTGTGAGATGAATTCACAGATCAGAAAGAAGTTTCTCAGAAAGCTTCTTTCACGTTTTGAACGGATGAAATGTCCTTTATCAGCGTAGGCCTCAATGCGATCCAAGGAAGCCCTTCTCAGCTTCCTCAAAGACAGTGTTAATGGACTGCTCCACGAAACATAAGTGTAACTCTGTGAGATGAATTCACACATCACCAAGAAGTTTCTAAGAAAGCTTCTTTCTAGTTTTCATCTGTGGATATTTCCTTTGTCACCGTAAGGTTCATTGCGCTATGAAATACCAAATTGCAGATTTCCAGAAAACTGTGTTAACAAACTGATCACTGAAGAGAAACGTGTAACTCTGTGAGTTGCATTCACACATGGCAATGCAGTTTCTCAGAAAGCTTCTCTTTAGTTGTTATGTGAGGATAATTCCTTTTTCACCCTAGCCCTCAATGAGCTCCCAAATATACCTTTGCAGAATCCACGAGAACAGTGTTAGCAAACTGTTCCAAGAAGGGAAGGGTGGAACTCTGTGTGATGAAGTCACACATCAGAAAGCAATCTCTCAGAAAGTTTCTCTGTAGTTATTATGTGAGGACATTTCCTTTTTCACCATGGGCCCCTATGGGCTACCAAATATCACTTTCCAGATTCCACGAAAAGAGTGTTAGCAAACTGCTTCTTGAGGCATAGGTTGTAACTCTGTGAGATGAATTCACAGATCAGAAAGAAGTTTCTCAGAAAGCTTCTTTCACGTTTTGAACGGATGAAATGTCCTTTATCAGCGTAGGCCTCAATGCGATCCAAGGAAGCCCTTCTCAGCTTCCTCAAAGACAGTGTTAATGGACTGCTCCACGAAACATAAGTGTAACTCTGTGAGATGAATTCACACATCACCAAGAAGTTTCTAAGAAAGCTTCTTTCTAGTTTTCATCTGTGGATATTTCCTTTGTCACCGTAAGGTTCATTGCGCTATGAAATACCAAATTGCAGATTTCCAGAAAACTGTGTTAACAAACTGATCACTGAAGAGAAACGTGTAACTCTGTGAGTTGCATTCACACATGGCAATGCAGTTTCTCGGAAAGCTTCTCTTTAGTTATTATGTGAGGATAATTCCTTTTTCACCCTAGCCCTCAATGAGCTCCCAAATATACCTTTGCAGAATCCACGAGAACAGTGTTAGCAAACTGTTCCAAGAAGGGAAGGGTGGAACTCTGTGTGATGAAGTCACACATCAGAAAGCAATCTCTCAGAAAGTTTCTCTGTAGTTATTATGTGAGGACATTTCCTTTTTCACCATGGGCCCCTATGGGCTACCAAATATCACTTTCCAGATTCCACGAAAAGAGTGTTAGCAAACTGCTTCTTGAGGCATAGGTTGTAACTCTGTGAGATGAATTCACAGATCAGAAAGAAGTTTCTCAGAAAGCTTCTTTCACGTTTTGAACGGATGAAATTTCCTTTATCAGCGTAGGCCTCAATGCGATCCAAGGAAGCCCTTCTCAGCTTCCTCAAAGACAGTGTTAATGGACTGCTCCACGAAACATAAGTGTAACTCTGTGAGATGAATTCACACATCACCAAGAAGTTTCTAAGAAAGCTTCTTCTAGTTTTCATCTGTGGATATTTCCTTTGTCACCGTAAGGTTCATTGCGCTATGAAATACCAAATTGCAGATTTCCAGAAAACTGTGTTAACAAACTGATCACTGAAGAGAAACGTGTAACTCTGTGAGTTGCATTCACACATGGCTAATGCGGTTTCTCAGAAAGCTTCTCTTAGTTATTATGTGAGGATAATTCCTTTTTCACCCAAGCCCTCAATGAGCTCCCAAATATACCTTTGCAGAATCCACGAGAACAGTGTTAGCAAACTGTTCCAAGAAGGGAAGGGTGGAACTCTGTGTGATGAAGTCACACATCAGAAAGCAATCTCTCAGAAAGTTTCTCTGTAGTTATATGTGAGGACATTTCCTTTTTCACCATGGGCCCCTATGGGCTACCAAATAGCACTTTGCAGATTCCACGAAAAGAGTGTTAGCAAACTGCTTCCTGAGGCATAGGTTGTAACTCTGTGAGATGAATTCACAGATCAGAAAGAAGTTTCTCAGAAAGCTTCTTTCACGTTTTGAACGGATGAAATTTCCTTTATCAGCGTAGGCCTCAATGCGATCCAAGGAAGCCCTTCTCAGCTTCCTCAAAGACAGTGTTAATGGACTGCTCCACGAAACATAAGTGTAACTCTGTGAGATGAATTCACACATCACCAAGAAGTTTCTAAGAAAGCTTCTTCTAGTTTTCATCTGTGGATATTTCCTTTGTCACCGTAAGGTTCATTGCGCTATGAAATACCAAATTGCAGATTTCCAGAAAACTGTGTTAACAAACTGATCACTGAAGAGAAACGTGTAACTCTGTGAGTTGCATTCACACATGGCAATGCAGTTTCTCAGAAAGCTTCTCTTTAGTTATTATGTGAGGATAATTCCTTTTTCACCCTAGCCCTCAATGAGCTCCCAAATATACCTTTGCAGAATCCACGACAACAGTGTTAGCAAACTGTTCCAAGAAGGGAAGGGTGGAACTCTGTGTGATGAAGTCACACATCAGAAAGCAATCTCTCAGAAGTTTCTCTGTAGTTATTATGTGAGGACATTTCCTTTTTCACCATGGGCCCCTATGGGCTACCAAATATCACTTTCCAGATTCCACGAAAAGAGTGTTAGCAAACTGCTTCCTGAAGTCTAAGTTGTAAGTCTGTGAGATGAATTCACAGATCAGAAAGAAGTTTCTCAGAAAGATTCTTTCACGTTTTGAACGCATGAAATTTCCTTTATCAGCGTATCCCGCAATGCGATCCAAGGAAGTCCCTCTCAGCTTCCTGAAAGGCAGTGTTAATGGACTGCTCCAAGAAACATAAGTGTAACTCTGTGAGATGAATTCACACATCACCAAGACGTTTCTAAGAAAGCTTCTTTCTAGTTTTCATGTGTGGATATTTCCTTTGTCACCATAATGTTCATTGCGCTATGAAATACCAAATTGCAGATTTCCAGAAAACTGTTTTAACAAACTGATCACTGAAGAGAGACGTGTAACTCTGTGAGTTGCATTCACACATGGCCATGCAGTTTCTCAGAAAGCTTTTCTTAATTATTATGTGAGGATAATTCCTTTTTCACCCTAGCCCTCAAAGTGCTCCCAAAAATACCTTTGCAGAATCCACGACAACAGTGCTACCAACTGTTCCAAGAAGGGAAGGGTGGAACTCTGTGTGATGAAGTCACACATCAGAAAGCAATCTCTCTGAAAGTTTCTCTGTAGTTATTATGTGAGGACATTTCCTTTTTCACCATGGGCCCCTATGGGCTATAAAATGTCACTTTCCAGATTCCACGAAAAGAGTGTTAGCAAACTGCTTCTTGAGGCATAGGTTGTCACTCTGTGAGATGAATTCACAGATCAGAAAGAAGTTTCTCAGAAAGCTTCTTTCTCGTTTTGAACGGATGAAATTTCCTTTATCAGCGTAGGCCGCAATGCGATCCAAGGAAGCCCTTCTCAGCTTCCTCAAAGATAGTGTGAATGGACTGCTCCACGAAACATAAGTGTAACTCTGTGAGATGAATTCACACATTACCAAGAAGTTTCTGGGAAAGCTTCTTTGTAGTTTTCATCTGTGGACATTTCCTTTGTCACCGTAAGGTTCATCTCGCTATGAAATACGAAATTGCAGATTTCCAGAAAACTGTGTTAACAAACTGATCACTGAAGAGAAACGTGTAACTCTGTGAGTTGCATTCACACATGGCAATGCAGTTTCTCGGAAAGCTTCTCTTTAGTTATTATGTGAGGATAATTCCTTTTTCACCCTATCCCTCAATGAGCTCCCAAATATACCTTTGCAGAATCCACGACAACAGTGTTAGCAAACTGTTCCAAGAAGGGAAGGGTGGAACTCTGTGTGATGAAGTCTCACATCAGAAAGCAATCTCTCAGAAAGTTTCTCTGTAGTTACTGTGTGAGGACATTTCCTTTTTCACCATGGGCCCCTATGGGCTAACAAATATCACTTTCCAGAGTCCACGATAAGAGTGTTAGCAAACTGCTTCCTGAAGTCTAAGTTGTAAGTCTGTGAGATGAACTCACAGATCAGAATGAAGTTTCTCAGAAAGCTTCTTTCACGTTTTGAACGGATGAAATTTCCTTTATCAGCGTAGGCCTCAATGCGATCCAAGGAAGCCCTTCTCAGGTTTCCCAAAGACAGTGTTAATGGACTGCTCCACGGAACATAAGTGTAACTCTGTGAGATGAATTCACACATCACCAAGAAGTTGCTAAGAAAGCTTCTTTTTGGTTTTCATCTGAGGATATTTCCTTTGACACCGTTAGCTTCTTTGAACTAAGAAATATCCCGAGGTAGATTTCCAGAAAACTATGTTAGCAAACTGATCACTGAAGAGAAACGTGTAGCTCTGTGAGTTGCATTGATACATCGAAGTGCATTTTCCCAGAGGGCTTTTTCCAGTGTTTATCTGAAGGTATTTCCTTGTTCACCATAGCCCTCAATGAGCTCCCAAATGTCAGTTTGCAGTATCCACGACAACAGTGTTAGCAAACTGTTCCAAGAAGGGAAGGGTGGAACTCTGTGTGCTGAAGTCACACATCAGAAAGCAATCTCTCAGAAAGCTTTTCTCTAGTTATTATCTGATGATATTTCCTTTTTCACAATGGGTCCCAATGGACTCCCAAATATCCCTTTGCAGATTTCACGAAAAGTGAGGTAGCAAACTGCTTCATGAGGCCTAATTTGTAACTCTGTGAGAAGAATTCACAGATCACAAAGAAGTTTCTCAGAAAGCTTCTTTCTCATTTTTATTGGTAGATATTTCCATTGGCCCCATTGTTTTCAAAGGGTTCCGGAATATCTGTTCTCAGATTCCACACAAGTAGGGCTAGGCCACGGCCCCACGAAATACAGCTGTAACTTAGTGAGTTGAATTCACACATCACAAAGCGGTTTCTCAGAAAGCTTCTTTCTTTAGTAAGACGAGGTTTTTTGTGTTCTCGGAGCGCCACCGTGTGTACTATTGCAGATTCTGCGAAAACTCTGCTTACAAGCTTCTCAGTGAAAACAATCATGGACATCTGTGGGCTGAATTCACCCACAACAAAGAAGTTTCTGAGAAGGCTTCTCTGCAGGTTTCTCCGAGGATACTTCCTTATTCACCATGCAGTTCCACGATATCCAAGACATCACATCTGAGATTCCTCAAAATGAGTGCTAGGAACTCCCCCGAGAAAGGGTGATATAACACTGTGAAATGAATTCACATATCACAAAGCAGTTTCTCAGAAAGCTTGATTCCGCTTTTTCTTGGAGGATATTTCTTTTCTCCTTCTATTCTTCAAAGCCATCTGAAATATCACTTCTCGGAATCCATGGAAACAGTCCTAAGAAACGGTTCCAGAAAACACTGGCGTAACTCTGTGAGATGAAGTCACACATCAGAAAACAATCTCTCAGAAACTTTCTCTGTAGTTATTATGTGAGGACATTTCCACGATATCCAAGACATCACATCTGAGATTCCTCAAAATGAGTGCTAGGAAACTCCCCCGAGAAAGGGTGATATATCACTGTGAAATGAATTCACATATCACAAAGCAGTTTCTCAGAAAGCTTGATTCCGCTTTTTCTTGGAGGATATTTCTTTTCTCCTTCTATTCTTCAAAGACATCTGAAATATCACTTCTCAGAATCCACGGAAACAGTCCTAAGAAACGGTTCCAAAAAACACTGGCGTAACTCTGTGAGATGAAGTCACACATCAGAAAGCAATCTCCCAGAACGCTTTTCTCTGGTAATTATCTGAGGACATTTCCTTTCTCACCATGGGCCCCTATGGGCTCCCAATATCACTTTGCAGATTCCACGAAAAGAGTGTTAGCACACTGCTTCTTGAGGCATAGCTTGTAACACTGTGAGATGAATTCACAGATCAGAAAGAAGTTTCTCAGAAAGCTTCTTTCACGTTTTGAACGGATGAAATTTCCTTTATCAGTGTAGGCCTCAATGCGATGAAGGAAGCCCATCTCAGCTTCCTCAAAGACAGTGTTAATGGACTGCTCCACGAAACATTAGTGTAACTCTGTGGGATGAATTCACACAGCACCAAGAATTTTCTAAGAAAGTTTCTTTCTAGTTTTCATCTGTGGGTATTTCCTTTGTCACCGTAAGGTTCATTGCGCTATGAAATACCAAATTGCAGATTTCCAGAAAACTGTGTTAACAAACTGATCACTGAAGAGAAACGTGTAAATCTGTGAGTTGCATTCACACATGACAATGCAGTTTCTCAGAAATCTTCTCTTTAGTTATTATGTGAGGGTAATTCCTTTTTCACCCTAGCCCTCAATGAGCTCCCAAATATACCATTGCAGAATCCACGAGAACAGTGTTAGCAAACTGTTCCAAGAAGGGAAGGGTGGAACTCTGCGTGATGAAGTCACACATCAGAAAGCAATCTCTCAGAAAGTTTCTCTGTAATTATTGTGTGAGGACATTTCCTTTTTCACCATGGGCCCCTATGGGCTACCAAATATCACTTTCCAGATTCCACGAAAAGAGTGTTAGCAAACTGCTTCTTGAGGCATAAGTTGTAACTCTGTGTGATGAATTCACAGATCAGAAAGAAGTTTCTCAGAAAGCTTCTTTCACCTTTTGAACTGATGAAATTGCCTTTATCAGTTTAGGCTTCAATGCGATCCAAAGAAGCACTTCTGAGCTTCCTCAAAGACAGTGTTAATGGACTGCTCCGCGAAACATAAGTGTAATTATGTGAGAAGAATTCACGCATCACCAAGAAGTTTCCAAGAATGCTTCTTTTTTAGTTTTCATCTGAGGATATTTCCTTTGTCACCGTAAGCTTCATTACGCTATGAAGTATCTAATTACAAATTTCCAGATAACTGTGTTAACAAACTGATCACTGAAGAGAAACGTGTAACTCTGTGAGTTGCATTCATACATAGAAATGCAGATTCTCAGAAGGCTTCTTTCCAGTTTTAATCTGAGGATATTTCCTTTTTCACCATAGCCCTCAAAGAGCTCCCAAATATCACTTTGCAGAATCCATGACAACAGTTTTAGCAAACTGTTCCACGAAAGGAAGGGTGGAACGCTGTGTGATGAAGTCACATATCAGAAAGTAATTTCTCAGAAAGTTTCTCTTTAGTTCTTATGTTAGGATACTTCTTTTTTCGCCATGGGAACCTATGGGCTCCAAAATGTAACTTGGCAGAGTCCACGACAACAGTGTTAGCAAACTCTTCCAAGAAGGGAAGGGTGGAACTCTGTGTGATGAAGTCACATCTCAGAAAGCAATCTCTCAGAAAGTTTCTGTCTAGTTATTATGTGAGGATATTTCCTTTTTCACCATGGGCCCCTATGGGCTCCCAAAAATCACTTTACAGTTCCCACGAAAAGAGTGTTAGCAAACTGCTTCCTGAGGTCTATGTTGTATTTCCGTGAGATGAACTCAGTGAGCAGAAAGAAGTTTCTCAGAAATTTTCTTTCATGTTTTGAACTGATGAAATTTCCTTTATCAGCATAGGCCTCAATGCAATCCAAATAACCCGTTCTCAGGTTCCTCAAAGACAGTGTTAATGGACTGATCGACGAAAAGTAAGTGTAACTCTGTGAGATGAATTCACACATCACCAAGAAATTTCTAAGAAAGCTTCTTTCTAGTTTTCATCTGAGGATATTTCCTTTGTCACCGTAAGCTTCATTGAGCTATGAATATCTAATTGCAGATTTCCAGAAAACTGTGTTAACACACTGATCACTGAAGGGAAACGTGTAACTCTGTGAGTTGCATTCACACATGGCAATGCATATTCTCAGAAGGCTTCTTTCCAGTTTTAATCTGAGGATATTTCCTTTTTCACCATAGCGCTCAAAGAGCTCCCAAATATCACTTTGCAGTATCCACGACAACAGTTTTAGCAAACTGTTTAAGAAGGGAAGGGTGGAACTCTGTCTGACGAAGTCACATATCAGAAAGCAATCTCTCAGAAAGTTTCTCACTAGTTCTTTTGTGACGATACTTCTTTTTTCACCATGGGAACCAATGGGATCCCAAATATCACTTTGCAGAATCCACGACAACAGTGTTATCAAACTGTTCCAAGAAGGGAAGGGTGGAACTCTGTGTGAAGAAGTCACACATCAGAAAGCAATCTCTCAGAGAGCTTCTCTCTAGTTATTATGTGAGGATATTTCCTTTCTCACCATGGGCCCCTATGGGCTCCCAAATATGACTTTGCAGTTTCCACGAAAAGGGTGTTAGGAAACTTCTTCCTGAGTTCTATGATTTAAGTCAGTGAGATGAACTCACTGATCAGAAAAAAGTTTCTCAGAAAGCTTCTTTCACGTTTTGAAGTGATGAAATTTCCTTTATCAGCGTAGGCCTCAATGCGATCCAAAGAAGCCCTTCTCAGCTTCCTCAAAGACAGTGTTAATGGACTGCTCCACGAAACATAAGTGTAACTCTATGAGATGAATTCACACATCACCAAGAAGTTTCTAAGAAAGCTTCTTTCTAGTTTTCATCTGTGGATATTTCCTTTGTCACCGTAAGCTTCATTGCGCTTTGAAGTATCTAATTGCAGATTTGCAGAAAACTGTGTTAACTACCTGATCACAGAAGAGAAATGTGAAACTCTGTGAGCAGCATTCACACATGCCAACACAGTTTCGCAGAAGTCTTCTTTCCAGTTTTAATCTGAGGATATTTCCTTTTTCACCTTAGCCCTCAATGAGCTCCCAAGTGTCACTTTGCAGAATCCACGACAACTGTGTTAGGAAACTGTAACAAGAAGGGAAGTCTGGAACCCGGTGTGATGAATTCGCACATGAGACAGCAATCTCTCAGAAAGCTTCTCTCTATTCATTCTGTTACGATATTTCCTTTTTCACCATGGGTCCCTATTGGCTCCGAAATACCATTTTGCAGTTTCCACGAGAAGAGTGTTAGCAAACTGCTTCCTGAGGTCTACTTTTAAGCCTGTGAGATGAACTCACTGATCAGAAAGAAGTTTCTCAGAAAGGTTCTTTCACGTTGTGAACTGATGAAATTTCCTTTATCAGCGTAGGCCTCAATGCAATCCAAGGAAGCGCTTCTCAGCTTCCTCAAAGACAGTGTTAATGGACTGTTCCAAAAACATAAGTGTAACTCTGGTAGATGAATTCACACATCACCAAGAATTTTCTAAGAAAGCTTCTTTCTAGTTTTCATCTGAGGATATTTCCTTTGTCACCGTACGTTTAATTGCGATAAGCAGTATCAAATTGCAGATTTCCAGAACACTGTGTTAACAAACTGATCACCGACGAGAAACGTGTAACTCTGTGACTTGCATTCACACATGGCAATGCAGATTCTCAGAAGGCTTCTTTCCAGTTTTAATCTGAGGATATTTCCCTTTTCACCATAGCCCTCAAAGAGCTCCCAAATATCACTTTGCAGAATCCACGACAACAGTGTTAGCAAACTGTTCCAAGAAGGGTAGGGTGGATTTCTGTGTGATAAAGTCACATATCAGAAAGCTATCTCTCTGAAAGCTTCTTTCAGGTTCTTATGTGAAGATACTTCTTTTATCACCATGGGAACCTATGGGCTCCCAAATATCACGTTGCAGGATCCACGAAAACAGTGTTAGAAAACTATTCCAAGAATTGAAGGGTGGAACTCTGTATGCTGAAGTCACACATCAGAAAGCAATCTCTCAGAAAGGATCTCTGTAGTTATTATGTGAGGATATTTCCTATATCACCATGGGCATCTATGGGCTCCCAAATATGACTTTGCAGTTTCCACAGAAAGAGTGTTAGCAAACTGCTTCCCAAGGTCTATGTTTCAAGTGTTTGAGATTAACTCACTGATCACAAGGAAGTTTCTCAGAAAGCGTCCTTCACGTTGTGAACTGATGAAATTTCCTGTATCACCGTCGGCCTCAATGCGATCCAAAGAAGCCCTTCTCATGTTCCTCAAAGACAGTGTTAATCTACTGCTCCACGAAACATAAGTGTAACTCTGTGAGATATATTCACACATCACCAAGAAGTTTCTAAGAACGCTTCTTTCTAGTTTTCATCTGAGGATATTTCCTTTGTCACCGTAAGCTTCACTGCACTATGAAGTATCTAATTGCAGATTTCCAGAAAACTGTGTTAACAAACTGATCACTGAACAGAAACGTGTAACTGTGTGAGTTGCATTCACACATGGCAATGCAGTTTCTCAGAAGGCTTCTTTCCAGTTTTAATCTGAGGATATTTCGTTTTTCACCATAGCCCTCAATGAGCCTCCAAATATCACTTTGCAGAATCCACGACAACAGTGTTAGCAAACTGTTCCAAAAAGGTAAGGGTGCAACTCTGTGTGATGAAGTCACATATCAGAAAGCAATCTCTCAGAAAGCTTCTCTCTAGTTCTTATGTGAGGATACTTCTTTTTTCACCATGGGTCCTTATGGGCTCCTAAATATCACTTTGCAAAATCCACGACAACAGTGTTACCAAACTGTTCCAAGAAGGGAAAGGTGGAACTCTGTGTGATGAAGTCACATAACAGAAAGCAATCTCTCAGAAAGCTTCTCTCTAGTTCTTATGTGAAGATACGTCTTTTTACAGAATGGACCTCTGTGGGCTACCAAATGTCACTTTGCGAATCCATGACAACAGTGTTAGCAAACTGTTCCAAGAAGGGAAGGGTGGAACTCCGTGTGATGAAGTCACACATCAGAAAGCAATGTCTCAGAAAGCTTCTTTCTAGTTATTATGTGAGGATATTTCCTTTTTCGCCATGGGCCCATATTGGTTCCAAATAGGACTTTGCAGTTTCCACGAAAAGAGTGTTAGCAAACTGCTTCCTGACATCTAAGTTGTAAGTCTGTGAGATGAATTCACTGATCAGAAAGAAGTTTCTCAGAAAGCTTCTTTCACGTTTTGAACTGATGAAATTTCCTTTATCAGCGTAGGCCTCAATGCGATCCAAAGAAGCCCTTCTCAGGTCCCTCAAAGACAGTGTTAATGGACTGCTTCACGACACATAAGTGTAACTCTGTGAGATGAATTCACACATCACCAAGAAGTTTCTAAGAAAGCTTCTTTCTGGTTTTCATCTGATGATATTTCGTTTGTCACCATAAGCTTCATTGCGCTATGAAGTATCTAATTGCAGATTTCCAGAAAACTCTGTTATCAAACTTATCACTGAAGAGAAACATGTAACTGTGTGAGTTGCATTAACACATGGCAATGCAGTTTCTCAGAAGGCTTCTTTCCAGTTTGAATCTGAGGATATTTCCTTTTTCACCATTCCCGTCAAACAGCTCTGGAATATCACTTTGCAGAATCCATGAAAACCGTGTTAGCAAACTGTTCCAAGAAGGGAAGGGTGGAACTCTGTGTGATGAAGTCACACATCAGAAAGCAATCTCTCAGAAAGCTTCTCTCTAGTTATTATGTGAGGATATTTCCTTTTTCACCATGGGCCCCTATTGGCTCCCAAATATGACTTTGCAGTTTCCACGAAAAGAGTGTTAGCAAACTGCTTCCTGAGGTCTATGTTGTAAGTCTGTGAGATGAACTCACTGATCAGAAAGAATTTTCTCAGAAAGCTTCTTTCACGTTTTGACCTGATGAAATTTCCTTTATCAGCATAGGCCTCAAAGCGGTCCAAATAAACCATTCTCAGCTTCCTCAAAGACAGTGTTAATGGCCTATTCCACGAAACATAAATGTCTCCCTGTGAGAATAATTCACACATCACCAAGAAGCTTTTAAGAAAGCTTCTTTCTTGTTTTCATCTGAGGATATTTCCTTTGTTACCATGAGCTTCATTGCAATATGAAGTATCTAATTTCAGATTTCCAGAAAACTGTGTTAACAAACTGATGACTGAAGAGAAACGTGTTACTCTGTGATTTGCATTCACATATGGCAATGCAGTTTCTCAGAAGGCTTCTTTCCACTTTTAATCTGAGGATATTTCCTTTTTCACCATAGCCCTCAATGAGCTCCGAAATATCACTTTGCAGAAACCACGACAACAGTGTTAGCAAACTGTTCCAAGAAGGGAAGGGTGGAACTCTGTGTGATGAAGTCACACATCAGAAAGCAATCTCTCAGAAAGCTTCTCTCTAGTTACTATGTGACTATATTTCCTTTTTCACCATGGGCCCCTATTGGCTCCCAAATATGATTTGCAGTTTCCATGAAAATAGTGTTAGCAAACTGCTTCCTGAGGTCTATGTTGTAAGTCTGTGAGATGAACTCACTGATCAGAAAGAATTTTCTCAGAAAGCTTCTTTCACGTTTTAACCTGATGAAATTTCCTTTATCAGCATAGGCCTCAAAGCGATCCAAATAAACCCTTCTCAGCTTCCTCAAAGACAGTGTTAATGGACTGCTCCACGATACGTAAGTGTAACTCTGTGAGATGAATTCACACATCACCAAGAAGTTGCTAAGAAAGCTTCTTTCTCGTTTTCATCTGAGGATATTTCCTTTGTCACCATAAGCTTCATTGCGCTATGAAGTATCTAATTTCACATTTCAAGAAAACGGTGTTAACAAACTGATCACTGAAGAGAAACGTGTAACTCTCTGATTTGCTTTCACAGATGGCAATTCAGTTTCTCAGAAGGCTTCCTTCCAGTTTGAATCTGAGGATATTTCCTTTTTCACCATAGCCCTCAAACAGCTCCGGAATATCACTTTGCAGAATCCACGACAACAGTGTTAGCAAACAGTTCCAAGAAGGTAAGGGTGGAACTCTGTGTGATGAAGTCACACATTAGAAAGCAATCTCTCAGAAAGCTTCTCTCTACTTCTTATGTGAGGATACTTCTGTTTTCACCATGGGTCCCTATGGGCTCCCAAACGTCACTCTGAAAAATCCACGATAACAGTGTTAGCAAACTGTTCCAAGAAGGGAAGGGTGGAACTCTGTGTGATGAAGTCACACATCAGAAAGAAATCTCTCAGAAAGCTTCTCTCTAGTTCTTATGTGCGTATACTTCTTTTTTCACCATGAGCCACTACGTTTTCCCAAATATCACTTTGCAGAATTCAGGACAACAGTGTTAGCAAACTGTTCCAAGAAGGGAACGGTGGACCTCTGTATGATGAACTCACACATCGGAAAGCAATCTCGCAGAAAGCTTCTCTCTAGTTATTACGTGAGGATATTTCCTTTTTCACCATGAGCCCCTATGGGCTCCCAAATATGACTTTGCATTTTCCACGAAAAGAGTGTTAGCAAACTGCTTCCTGAGATCTATGTTGTAAGTCTGTGAGATGAACTCACTGATCAGAAAGAAGTTTCTCAGAAAGCTTCTTTCACGTTTTGAACTCATGAAATTACCTTTATCAGCGTAGGCCTCAATGCGATCCAAAGAAGTCCTTCTGAATTTCCTCAAAGACAGTGTTGATGGACTGCTCCCCGAAATATAAGTGTAACTCTTTGAGATGAATTCACACATTACCAGGAAGTTTCTAAGAAAGCTTCTTTCTTGTTTTCATCTGAGGATATTTCCTTTGTCACTGTAAGCTTCATAGCGCTATGAAGTATCTAATTGCAGATTTCCAGAAAACTGTGTTAACAAACTCATCACTGACGAGAAACGTGTAACTCTGTGAGTTGCATTCACACATGGCAATGCAGATTCTCAGAAGGATTCCTTCCAGTTTTAATCTGAGGATATTTCCTTTTTCACCATAGCCCTCAAAGAGCTCCCAAATATCACTTTGCAGAATCCACGACAACAGTGTTAGCAAACTGTTCCAAGAAGTTAAGGGTGGAATTCTGTGTGATGAAGTCACACATCAGAAGGCAATCTCTCAGAAAGCTTCTCTCTAGTTATTATGTGAGGATATTTCATTTTTCACCATGGGCCCCTATGTGCTGCCAAATATGACTTTGCAGTTTCCAGGAAAAGAGTGTTAGCAAACTGCTTCCTGAGGTCTATGTTGTAAGCATGTGAGATGAACTCACTGATTCGAAAGAAGTTTCTCAGAAAGCTTCTCTCACGTTTTGAACTGACGAAATTTCCTTTATCAGCGTAGGCCTCAATGCGATCCAAAGATGCCCTTCTCAGCTTCCTCAAAGACAGTTTGTATGGACTGCTCCAGGAAACATATGTGTAAGTCTGTGAGATGACTTCACACATCACCAAGAAGTTTCTAAGAAAGCTTCTTTCTAGATATCATCTGAGGAAATTTCCTTTCTCACCGTAAGATTCATTGTGCTTTGAAGTATCTAATTGCAGATTTGCAGAAAACTGTGTTAACAACCTGATCACTGAAGAGAAACGTGAAACTCTGTGAGTTGCATTGACACATGCCAAAGCAGTTTCTCAGAATTCTTCTTTCCAGTTTTAATCTGAGGATATTTCCTTTTTCACCTTAGCCCTCAATGAGTTCCCCAATGTCATTTTGCAGTATCCACGACAACAGTGTTAGCAAACTGTAACAAGAAGGGAAGGCTGGAACTCGGTGTGATGAAGTCGCACATGAGACAGCAATCTCTCAGAAAGCTTCTCTCTAGTTATTCTGTTACGATATTTCCTTTTTCACCATGGGTCCCTATGGGCTCCCAAATATCATTTTGCATTTTCCACAAAAAGGGTGTTAGCAAACTGCTTCCTGAGGTCTACGTTTAAGTCTGTCAGATGAACTCACTGATCAGAAAGAAGTTTCTCAGAAAGCGTCTTTCACGTTGTGAACTGATGAAATTTCCTTTATCAGCGTAGGCCTCAATGCGTTCCAATGAAGCCGTTCTCAGGTTCCTCAAGGACAGTGTTAATGCACTGCTCACCGAAACATAAGTGTAACTCTGTGAGATGAATTCACACATCACCACGAAGTTTCTAAGATAACTTCTTTCTAGTTTTCATCTGAGGACATTTCCCTTGTCACCCGAAGCTTCCTTGCACTATGAAGTATCTAATTGCAGATTTCCAGAAAACTGTGTTAACAAACTGATCACTGAAGAGAAACGTGTATCTCTGTGAGTTGCTTTCACACATGGCAATGCAGTTTCTCAGAAGGCTTCTTTCCACTTTTAATCTGAGGATATTTCCTTTTTCACCGTAGCGCTTAATGAGCTCCCAAATATCACTTTGCAGAATCCACGACAACAGTGTTAGCAAACTGTTCCAAGAAGGAAGGGTGGAACTCTGTGTGATGAAGTCACATAGTAGAAAGCAATCTCTCAGAAAGCTTGTCTCTAGTTCTTATCTGAGGATACTTCCTTTTTCACCCTGAGCCGCTATGGGCTCCCAAATATCACTTTGCAGAATCCACGACAACATTGTTAGCAAACTGTTCCAAGAAGGGAAGGGTGGAACTCTGTGTGATGACGTCACATATAAGAAAGCAATCTCTCAGAAATGTCCTCTCTAGTTCTTATTGGGATACTTCTTTTTTCACCATGGGCCACTATGGGCTCCCAAATGTCACTTTGCAAAGCCGCGACAACAGTGTTAGCAAACTGTTCCAAGAAGGGAAGGATGGAACTCTGTGTGGTGAAGTCACACATCAGAAAGCAATCTCTCAGAAAGCTTCTCTCTAGTTAGCATATGAGGATATTTCCGTTTTCACCATGGGCCCCTAAGGGCTCCCAAATATGACTTTGCAGTATCTAGGAAAAGAGTGTTAGCCAACTGCTTCCTGAGGTCTATGTTGTAAGTCTGTGAGGCGAACTCACTGATCAGAAAGAAATTTCTCAGAAAGCTTGTTTCACATATTGAACTGATGAAATTTCCTTTATCAGCGTAGGCCTCAATGTGATCCAAAGAAGCCCTTCTCAGCTTCCTCAATGACAGTATTAGTGGACTGCTCCACGAAACGTAAGTGTCATTCTGTGAGATGAACTCACACATCACCAAGAAGTTTCTAAGAATGCTTCTTTCTAGTTTTCATCTGAGGATATTTCCTGTGTCACCGTAAGCTTCATTGTGCAATGAAATAACCAATTGCAGATTTCCAGAATACTGTGTTAACAAACTGATCACTCAAGAGAAACGTGTAACTCTGTGAGTTACATTCACACATGGCAATGCTGTTTCTCAGAAGGCTTTTTTCCAGTTTTGATCTGAGGATATTTCCTTTTCCACCATAGCCCTCAAAGAGGTCCGAAATATGACTTTGTAGAATCCACGATAACCGTGTTAGCAAACTGTTACAAGAAGGGAAGGGTGGAAATCTGTGTGATGAAATCGCACATCGGAAAGCAATCTCTCAGAAAGCTTCTGTCTAGTTATTACCTGAGGACATTTCCATTTTCACCATGGGCCCCTATGGTCTCCCAAATATGACTTTGAGGTTTCCATATAAAGAGTTTTAGCAGACTGCTTCCTGAGGTCTATGTTGTAAGTCTGTGAGATGAACTCACTGATCAGAAAGAAGTTTCTCAGAAAGCTTCTTTCACGTTTTGTACTGATGAAATTTCCTTTATCAGCGTAGGCCTCAATGCGATCCAAGGAAGCCCTTCTCAGGTTCCCCAAAGACAGTGTTAATGGACTGCTCCACGAAACATACGTGTAACTCTGTGAGATGAATTCACACTTCACCAAGAAGTTTCTAAGAAAGCTTCTTTCTATTTTTCATCTGAGGATAATTCTCTATCACCGTAAACTTCATTGCGCTATGAAGTATCTAATTGCAGATTTCCCTAAAACTGTGTTAACAAACTGATCACTGAAGAGAAACGTGTAACTCTGTGAGTTGCATTCACACATGGCAATGCAGTTTCTCAGAAGGCTTCTTTCCAGTTTTAACCTGAGGATATTTCCTTTTTCACCAAAGCCCTCAATGAGCTCCCAAATATCACGTTGCAGAATCCACGACAACAGTGTTAGCAAACTGTTCCAAGAAGTGAAGGGTGGAACTCTGTGTGATGAAGTCACATATCAGAAAGCAATCTCTCAGAAAGATTCTCTCTAGTTCTTATGTGAGGATACTTCTTTTTTCACCAAGGGCCCCTATGGGCTCAAAAATATCATTTTGGAGAATCCATGACAACAGTGTTAGCAAACTATTCCAAGAAGGGAAGGGTGGAACTCTGTGTGATGAAGTCACACATCAGAAAGCAATCTCTCAGAAAGCTTCTCTCTAGTTATTATGTGAGTATATTTCCTTTTCCACCATGGGCCCCTATGGGCTCCCAAATATGACTTTGCAATTTCCAGGAAAAGAGTGTTAGCAACCTTCTTCCTGAGGTCTATGTTTTAAGTCTGTGAGATGAACTCACTGATCAGAAAGAAGTTTCTCAGAAAGCTTGTTTCACGTTTTGAACTCTTGAAATTTCCCTTATCAGCGTAGGCCTCAATGCGATCCAAAGAAGCCCTTCTCAGGTTCCTCAAAGACAGTGTTAATGAACTGCCCCCCGAAACATAAGTGTAACTCTGTGAGATGAATTCACACATCACCAAGGAGTTTCTAAGAAAGCTTCTTTCTAGTTTTCATCTGTGGATATTTCCTTTGTCACCGTAAGCTTCATTGCGCAATGAAGTATCTAATGCAGATTTCCAGAAAAATGTGTTACAACTGATCACTGAAGAGAAACGTGTAACTCTGTGAGTTGCATTCACACATGGCAATGCAGTTTCTCAGAAAGCTTCTCTTTAGTTATTATGTGAGGATAATTCCTTTTTCACCCTAGTCCTCAATGAGCTCCCAAATATACCTTTGCAGAATCCACGACAACAGTGTTAGCAAACTGTTCCAAGAAGGGAAGGGTGGAACTCTATGTGATCAAGTCACATATCAGAAAGCAATCTCTCAGAAAGCTTGTCTCTAGTTCTTATGTGAGGATACTTCCTTTTTCACCGTGTGCCGCTATGGGCTCCCAAATATCACTTTGCAGAATCCATGACAACAGTGTTAGCAAACTGTTCCAAGAAGGGAAGGGTGGAACTCTGTGTGATGAAGTCACATAACAGAAAGCAATGTCTCAGAAATCTTCTTTCTAGTTCTTATTTGAGGATACTTCTTTTTTCACCATGAGCCACTATGGGCTCCCAAATGACACTTTGCAAAGCCGCGACAACAGCGTTAGCAAACTGTTCCAAGCAGGGAACGATGGAACTCTGTGTGATGAAGTCACACATCAGAAAGCAATCTCTCAGAAAGCTTCTCTCTAGTTAGTATATGAGGATATTTCCGTTTTCACCATGGGCCCCTAAGGGCTCCCAAATATGACTTTGCAGTATCTAGGAAAAGAGTGTTAGCCAACTGCTTCCTGAGGTCTATGTTGTAAGTCTGTGAGGCGAACTCACTGATCAGAAAGAAGTTTCTCAGAAAGCCTCTTTCACGTATTGAACTGATGAAATTTCCTTTATCAGCGTAGGCCTCAATGTGATCCAAAGAAGCCCTTCTCAGCTTCCTCAATGACAGTGTTAGTGGACTGTTCCACGAATCATAAGTGAATCTCTGTGAGATGAACTCACACATCACCAAGAAGTTTCTAAGAAAGCTTCTTTCTAGTTTTCATCTGTGGATATTTCCTGTGTCACTGTAAGCTTCATTGCGCAATGAAATAACCAATTGCAGATTTCCAGAATACTGTGTTAACAAACTGATCACTGAAGAGAAACGTGTAACTTTGTGAGTAACATTCACAAATGGCAATGCTGTTTCTCAGAAGGCTTTTTTCCAGTTTTGATCTGAGGATATTTCCTTTTTCACCATAGCCCTCAAAGAGGTCCGAAATATGACTTTGCAGAATCCACGATAACCGTGTTAGCAAACTGTTACAAGAAGGGAAGGGTGGAAATCTGTGTGATGAAATCGCACATCGGAAAGCAATCTCTCAGAAACCTTCTCTCTAGTTATAACATGAGGACATTTCCTTTTTCACCATGCGCCCCTAAGGTCTCCCAAATATGACTTTGAGGTTTCCACATAAAGAGTTTTAGCAGACTGCTTCCTGAGGTCTATGTTGTAAGTTTGTGAGATGAACTCACTGATCAGAAAGAAGTTTCTCAGAAAGCTTCTTTCACGTTTTGAACGGATGAAATTACCTTTATCAGCGTAGGCCTCAATGCTATCTAAGGAAGCCCTTCTCAGCTTCCTCAAAGACTGTGTTAATGGACTGCTCCACGAAACATAAGTGTAACTCTGTGAGATGAATTCACACATCACCAAGAAGTTTCTGAGAAAGCTTCTTTCTAGTTATCATCTGTGGGTATTTCCTTTCTCACCGTAAGGTTCATTGCGCTATGAAACACCAAATTGCAGATTTCCAGAAAACTGTGTTAACAAACTGATCACTGAAGAGAAGCGTGTAACTCTGTGAGTTGCATTCTCACATGGCAATGCAGTTTCTCAGAAAGCGTCTCTTTAGTTGTTATGTGAGGATAATTCCTTTTGAACCATAGCCCTCAAAGAGCTCCCAAATATATCTTCGCAGAATCCACGAGAACAGTGTTAGCAAACTGTTCTAAGAAGGGAAGGGTGGAACTCTGTGTGATGAAGTCACATATTAGAAAGCAATCTCTCAGAAAGTTTCTCTGTAGTTATTGTGTGAGGACATTTAATATTTCACATTGGGCCCGTATGGGCTACCAAATATCACTTTGCAGATTCCACGAAAAGAGTGTTAGCAAACTGCTTCTTGAGGCATAGGTTGTAACTCTGTGAGATAAATTCACAGATCAGAAAGTAGTTTCTCAGAAAGCTTCTTTCACGTTTTGAATGGATGAAATTTCCTTTATCGGCGTAGTCCTCAATGCGATCCAAGGAAGCCCTTCTCAGCTTCCTCAAAGACAGTGTTAATGGACTGCTCCACGAAGCATAAGTGTAACTCTGTGAGATGAATTCACACATCACCCAGAAGTTTCCACGAACGCTTCTTTCTAGTTTTCATCTGTGGATATTTCCCTTGTCAAAGTAAGGTTCATTGCGCTATGAAATACCAAATTGCAGATTTCCAGAAAAGTGTGTCAACAAACTGATCACTGAAGAGAAACGTGTAACTCTGTGAGTTGCATTCACACATGGCAATGCAATTTCTCAGAAAGCTTCTCTTTAGTTGTTATTGGAGGATAATTCCTTATGCACCCTAGCCGTCAATGAGCTCCCAAATATACCATTGCAGAATCCACGAGAACAGTGTTAGCAAACTGTTCCAAATAGGGAAGGGTGGAACTCTGTGTGATGAAGTCACACATCAGAAAGCAATCTCTCAGTAAGTTTCTCTGAAGTTATTATGTGAGGACATTTCCTTTTTCACCATGGGCCTCTATGGGCTACCAAATATCACTTTCCAGATTCCTCGAAAAGAGTGTTAGCAAACTGCTTCTAGAGGCATAGCTTGTAAATCTGTGAGATGAATTCACAGATCAGAAAGAAGTTTCTCAGAAAGCTTCTTTCACGTTTTGAACGCATGAAATTTCCTTTGTCAGCGTAGGCCTCAATGTAATCCAAGGAAGCCCTTCTCAGCTTCCTCAAAGACAGTGTAAATGGACTGCTCCACGAAACATAAGTGTAACTCTGTGAGATGAATTCACACATCACCAAGAAGTTTCTAAGAAAGCTTCTATCTAGTTTTCATCTGTGGATATTTCCTTTGTCAACGTAAGGTTCATTGCGCTAGGAAATATCAAATTGCAGATTTCCAGAAAACTGTGTTAACAAACTGATCACTGAAGAGAAAGGTGTAACTCTGTGAGTTGCATTCACACATGGCAATGCAGTTTCTCAGAAAGCTTCTCTTCAGTTGTTATGCGAGGATTATTCCTTTTTCACCCTAGCCCTCAATGACCTCTCAAATATACATTTGCCGTATCCACGAGAACAGTGTTGGCAAACTGTTCCAAGAAGGGAAGGGTGGAACTCTGTGTGATGAAGTCACACATCAGAAAGCAATCTCTCAGAAAGCTTCTTTGTAGTTATTATGTGAGGACATTTCCTATTTCACCTCGGTTCCGTATGGGCTACCAAATATCACTTTGCAGATTCCACGAAAAGAGTGTTTGCAAACTGCTTCTTGAGGCATGGGTTGTAACTCTGTGAGATGAATTCAGAGATCAGAAAGAAGTTTCTCAGAAAGCTTCTTTCACGTTTTGAACGGATGAAATTTCCTTTATCAGCGTAGGCATCAATGCTTTCCAAGGAAACCCTTATCAGCTTCCTTAAAGACAGTGTTAATGGACTGCTCCTCGAAACATAAGTGTCACTCGGTGAGATGAATTCACACATCACCAAGAAGTTTCTAAGAAAGCTTCTTTGTAGTTTTCATCTGTGGATATTTCCTTTGTCACCGTAAGGTTCATTGCGCTATGAAATACCAAATTGCAGATTTCCAGAAAACTGTGTTAACAAACTGATCACTGAAGAGAAACGTATAACTCTGTGAGTTGCATTCACACATGGCAATGCAGTTTCTCAGAAAGCTTCTCTTTAGTTGTTATGTGAGGATAATTCCTTTTTCACCCTAGCCCTCAATGAGCTCCCAATTATACCTTTGCAGAATCCACGAGAACAGTGTTAGCAAAGTGTTCCAAGAAGGGAAGGGTGGATCTCTGTGTGAAGAAGTCACACATCAGAAAGCAATCTCTCAGAAAGTTTCTCTGTAGTTATTATGTGAGGACATTTCCTTTTTCACCATGTTCCCCTATGGGCTACCAAATATCACTTTCCAGATTCCACGAAAAGAGTGTTAGCAAACTGCTTCTTGATTCATAGCTTGTAACCCTGTGAGATGAATTCACAGATCATAAAGAAATTTCTCAGAAAGTTTCTTTCACGTTTTGAACGGATGAAATTCCCTTTATCAGCGTAGACCTCAATGCCATCCAAGGAATAGCTTCTCAGCTGCCTCAAAGACAGTGTTAATGGACCGCTCCATGAAACATAAGTGCAACTCTGTGAGGTGAATTCACAGATCAGAAAGAAGTTTCTCAGAAAGCTTCTTTCTAGTTTTCATCTGTGGATATTTGCTTTGTGACCGTAAGGCTCATTGCGCTATGAAATACCAAATTGCATATTTCCAGAAAACTGTGTTAACAAACTGATCACTAAAGAGAAATGTGTAACTCTGTGAATTGCATTCACACATGGCAATGCAGTTTCTCAGAAAGCTTCTCTTTAGTTATTATGTGAGGATAATTCCTTTTTCACCCTAGCCCTCAATGAGCTCCCAATTATACCTTTGCAGAATCCACGAGAACAGTGTTAGCAAAGTGTTCCAAGAAGGGAAGGGTGGATCTCTGTGTGAAGAAGTCATACATCAGAAAGCAATCTCTCAGAAAGTTTCTCTGTAGTTATTATGTGAGGACATTTCTTTTTCACCATGGGCCCCTATGGGCTACCAAATTTCACTTTGCAGATTCCACGAAAAGAGTGTTAGCAAACTGCTTCTTGAGGCATAGGTTGTAACTCTGTGAGATAAATTCACAGATCAGAAAGTAGTTTCTCAGAAAGCTTCTTTCACGTTTTGAATGGATGAAATTTCCTTTATCGGCGTAGTCCTCAATGCGATCCAAGGAAGCCCTTCTCAGCTTCCTCAAAGACAGTGTTAATGGACTGCTCCACGAAGCATAAGTGTAACTCTGTGAGATGAATTCACACATCACCCAGAAGTTTCCACGAACGCTTCTTTCTAGTTTTCATCTGTGGATATTTCCCTTGTCAAAGTAAGGTTCATTGCGCTATGAAATACCAAATTGCAGATTTCCAGAAAAGTGTGTCAACAAACTGATCACTGAAGAGAAACGTGTAACTCTGTGAGTTGCATTCACACATGGCAATGCAGTTTCTCAGAAAGCTTCTCTTTAGTTATTATGTGAGGATAATTCCTTTTTCACCCTAGCCCTCAATGAGCTCCCAAAAATACCTTTGCAGAATCCACGAGAACAGTGTTAGCAAACTGTTCCAAGAAGGGAAGGGTGGAACTCTGTGTGATGAAGTCACACATCAGAAACCAATCTCTCAGTAAGTTTCTCTGTAGTTATTATGTGAGGACATTTCCTTTTTCACCAAGGGCCGCTATGGGCTACCAAATATCACTTTCCAGATTCCACGAAAAGAGTGTTAGCAAACTGCTTCTTGAGGCATAGGTTGGAACTCTGTTAGATGAATTCACAGATCAGAAAGAAGTTTCTCAGAAAGCTTCTTTCACGTTTTGAACGGATGAAATTTCCTTTATCAGCGTAGGCCTCAATGCGATACAAGGAAGCCCTTCTCAGCTTCCTCAAAGACAGTGTTAATGGACTGCTCCACGAAACATAAGTGTAACTCTGTGAGATGAATTCACACATCACCAAGAAGTTTCCAAGAAAGCTTCTTTCCAGTTTTCATCTGTGGATATTTCCCTTGTCACCGTAAGGTTCATTGCGCTATGAAATACCAATTTGCAGATTTCCAGAAAACTGTGTTAACAAACTGATCACTGAAGAGAAACGTGTAACTCTGTGAGTTGCATTCACACATGGCAATGCAGTTTCTCAGAAAGCTTCTCTTCAGTTGTTATGCGAGGATTATTCCTTTTTCACTCTAGCCCTCAATGACCTCTCAAATATACATTTGCCGTATCCACGAGAACAGTGTTGGTAAACTGTTCCAAGAAGGGAAGGGTGGAACTCTGTGTGATGAAGTCACACATCAGAAAGCAATCTCTCAGTAAGTTTCTCTGTAGTTATTATGTGAGGACATTTCCTTTTTCACCAAGGGCCGCTATGGGCTACCAAATATCACTTTCCAGATTCCAAGAAAAGAGTGTTAGCAAACTGCTTCTTGAGGCATAGCTTGTAACTCTGTGAGATGAATTCACAGATCAGAAAGAAGTTTCTCAGAAAGCTTCTTTCACGTTTTGAACGGATGAAATTTCCTTTATCAGCGTTGGCCTCAATGCGATCCAAGGAAGCCCTTCTCAGCTTCCTCAAAGACAGTGTTAATGGACTGCTCCACGAAACATAAGTGTAACTCTGTGAGATGAATTCACACATCACCAAGAAGTTTCTAAGAAAGCTTCTTTCTAGTTTTCATCTCTGGATATTTCCTTTGTCACCGTCAGGTTCACTGCGCTATGAAATACCAAATTGCAGATTTCCAGAAAACTGTGTTAACAAACTCATCACTGAAGAGAAAGGTGTAACTCTGTGAGTTGCATTCACACATGGCAATGCAGTTTCTCAGAAAGCTTCTCTTCAGTTGTTATGCGAGGATTATTCCTTTCTCACTCTAGCCCTCAATGACCTCTCAAATATACATTTGCTGTATCCACGAGAACAGTGTTGGTAAACTGTTCCAAGAAGGGAAGGGTGGAACTCTGTGTGATGAAGTCACACATCAGAAAGCAATCTCTCAGTAAGTTTCTCTGTAGTTATTATGTGAGGACATTTCCTTTTTCACCAAGGGCCGCTATGGGCTACCAAATATCACTTTCCAGATTCCACGAAAAGAGTGTTAGCAAACTGCTTCTTGAGGCATAGCTTGTAACTCTGTGAGATGAATTCACAGATCAGAAAGAAGTTTCTCAGAAAGCTTCTTTCACGTTTTGAACGGATGAAATTTCCTTTATCAGCGTTGGCCTCAATGCGATCCAAGGAAGCCCTTCTCAGCTTCCTCAAAGACAGTGTTAATGGACTGCTCCACGAAACATAAGTGTAACTCTGTGAGATGAATTCACACATCACCAAGAAGTTTCTAAGAAAGCTTCTTTCTAGTTTTCATCTCTGGATATTTCCTTTGTCACCGTCAGGTTCACTGCGCTATGAAATACCAAATTGCAGATTTCCAGAAAACTGTGTTAACAAACTGATCACTGAAGAGACACGTTTAACTCTGTGAGTTGCATTCACACATGGCAATGCAGTTTCTCAGAACGCTTCTCTTTAGTTGTTATGTGAGGATAATTCCTTTTTCACCCTAGCCCTCAATGAGCTCCCAAAAATACCTTTGCAGAATCCACGAGAACAGTGTTAGCAAACTGTTCCAAGAAGGGAAGGGTGGAACTCTGTGTGATGAAGTCACACATCAGAAAGCAATCTCTCAGTAAGTTTCTCTGTAGTTATTATGTGAGGACATTTCCTTTTTCACCAAGGGCCGCTATGGGCTACCAAATATCACTTTCCAGATTCCACGAAAAGAGTGTTAGCAAACTGCTTCTTGAGGCATAGCTTGTAACTCTGTGAGATGAATTCACAGATCAGAAAGAAGTTTCTCAGAAAGCTTCTTTCACGTTTTGAACGGATGAAATTTCCTTTATCCGCGTAGGCCTCAATGCGGTCCAAGGAAGCCCTTCTCAGCTTCCTCAAAGAGAGTGTGAATGGACTGCTCCACGAAACATAAGTGTAACTCTGTGAGATCAATTCACAAATCACCAAGAAGTTTCTAAGAAAGCTTCTTTCTTGTTTTCATCTCTGGATATTTCCGTTGTCACCGTAAGGTTCATTGCGCTAGGAAATATCAAATTGCAGATTTCCAGAAAACTGTGTTAACAAACTGATCACTGAAGAGAAAGGTGTAACTCTGTGAGTTGCATTCACACATGGCAATGCAGTTTCTCAGAAAGCTTCTCTTCAGTTGTTATGCGAGGATTATTCCTTTCTCACTCTAGCCCTCAATGACCTCTCAAATATACATTTGCTGTATCCACGAGAACAGTGTTGGTAAACTGTTCCAAGAAGGGAAGGGTGGAACTCTGTGTGATGAAGTCACACATCAGAAAGCAATCTCTCAGTAAGTTTCTCTGTAGTTATTATGTGAGGACATTTCCTTTTTCACCAAGGGCCGCTATGGGCTACCAAATATCACTTTCCAGATTCCACGAAAAGAGTGTTAGCAAACTGCTTCTTGAGGCATAGGTTGTAACTCTGTGAGATGAATTCAGAGATCAGAAAGAAGTTTCTCAGAAAGCTTCTTTCACGTTTTGAACAGATGAAATTTCCTTTATCAGCGTAGGCATCAATGCTTTCCAAGGAAACCCTTATCAGCTTCCTTAAAGACAGTGTTAATGGACTGCTCCACGAAACATAAGTGTAACTCGGTGAGATGAATTTACACATCACCAAGAAGTTTCTAAGAAAGCTTCTTTGTAGTTTTCATCTGTGGATATTTCCTTTGTCACCGTAAGGTTCATTGCGCTATGAAATACCAAATTGCAGATTTCCAGAAAACTGTGTTAACAAACTGATCACTGAAGAGAAACGTATAACTCTGTGAGTTGCATTCACACATGGCAATGCAGTTTCTCAGAAAGCTTCTCTTTAGTTGTTATGTGAGGATAATTCCTTTTTCACCCTAGCCCTCAATGAGCTCCCAAATATACCTTTGCAGAATTCACGAGAAAGTGTTAGCAAACTGTTCCAAGAAGGGAGGGGTGGAACTCTGTGTGATGAAGTCACACATCAGAAAGCAATCTTTCAGAAGGTTTCTCTGTAGTTATAATGTGAGGACATTTCCTTTTTCACCAGGTTCCCCTATGGGCTACCAAATATCACTTTCCAGATTCCACGAAAAGAGTGTTAGCAAACTGCTTCTTGAGGCATAGCTTGTAACCCTGTGAGATGAATTCACAGATCATAAAGAAGTTTCTCAGAAAGCTTCTTTCACGTTTTGAACGGATGAAATTTCCTTTATCAGCGTAGGCCTCAATGCCATCCAAGGAATACCTTCTCAGCTGCCTCAAAGACAGTGTTAATGGACCGCTCCATGAAACATAAGTGTAACTCTGTGAGGTGAATTCACAGATCAGAAAGAAGTTTCTCAGAAAGCTTCTTTCTAGTTTTCATCTGTGGATATTTGCATTGTGACCGTAAGGTTCATTGCGCTATGAAATACCAAATTGCAGATTTCCAGAAAACTGTCTTAACAAACTGATCACTAAAGAGAAATGTGTAACTCTGTGAATTGCATTCACACATGGCAATGCAGTTTCTCAGAAAGCTTCTATTTAGTTATTATGTGAGGATAATTCCTTTTTCACCCTAGCCCTCATTGAGCTCCCAATTATACCTTTGCAGAATCCACGAGAACAGGGTTAGCAAACTGTTCCAAGAAGGGAAGCGTGGAACTCTGTGTGATGAAGTCACACATCAGAAAGCAATCTCTCAGAAAGTTTCTCTGTTGTTATTATGTGAGGACATTTTCTTTTTCACCATGGGCCTCTAGGGGCTACCAAATATCACTTTCCAGATTCCACGAAAAGAGTGTTAGCAAACTGCTTCTTGAGGTATAGCTTGGAACTCTGTGAGATAAATTCACAGATCAGAAAGAAGTTTCTCAGAAAGCTTCTTTCACGTTTTGAACGGATGAAATTTCCTTTTTCAGTGTAGGCCTCAATGCTATCCAAGGAAGCACTTCTCAGCTTCCTCAAAGACAGTGTTAATGGACTGCTCCACGAAACATAAGTATAACTCTTTGAGATGAATTCACACATCACCAAGAAGTTTCTAAGAAAGCTTTCTAGTTTTCTTTTGGGGATATTTCCTTTGTCACTGTAAGGTTCATTGCGCTATGAAATACCAAATTGCAGATTTCCAGAAAACTGTGTTAACAAACTGATCACTGAAGAGAAACGTGTAACTCTGTGAGTTGCATTCACACATGGAAATGCAGTTTCTCAGAAAGCTTCTCTTCAGTTATTGTGTGAGGATAATTCCTTTTTCACACTAGTCCTCAATGAGCTCCGAAATATACCTTTGCAGAATCCAAGAGAACAGTGTTAGCAAACTGTTCCAAGAAGGGAAGGGTGGAAATCTGTGTGATGAAAACACACATCAGAAAGCAATCTCTCAGAAAGTTTCTCTGTAGTTATTATGTGAGGACATTTCCTTTTTCACCATGGGCCCCTATGGGCTACCAAATATCACTTTCCAGATTCCACGAAGAGAGTGTTAGCAAACTGCTTCTAAAGGCATAGGTTGTAACACTGTGAGATGAATTCACAGATCAGAAAGAAGTTGCTCAGAAAGCTTCTTTCACGTTTTGAACGTTTGAAATTTCCTTTATCAGCGTAGGCCTCAATGCGATCCAAGGAAGACCTTCTGAGCTTCCTCAAAGACAGTGTTAATGGACTGCTCCACGAAACATAAGTGTAACTCTGTGAGATGAATTCACACATCACCAAGAAGTTTCCAAGAAAGCATCTTTCTAGTTTTCATCTGTGGATATTTCCCTTGTCACCGTAAGGTTCATTGCGCTATGAAATACCAATTTGCAGATTTCCAGAAAACTGTGTTAACAAACTGATCACTGAAGAGGAACGTGTAACTCTGTGAGTTGCATTCACACATGGCAATGCAGTTTCTCAGAAAGCTTCTCTTTAGTTGTTATGGGAGGATAATACCTTATGCACCCTAGCCCTCAATGAGCTCCCAAATATACCTTTGCAGAATCCACGAGAAGAGTGTTAGATAACTGTTCCAAGAAAGGAATGGCGGAACTCTGTGTGATGAAGTCACACATCAGAAAGCAATCTCTCAGAAAGTTTCTCTGTAGTTATTATGTTAGGACATTTCCTTTTTCACCATGGGCCCCTATGGGCTACCAAATATCACTTTCCAGATTCCACGAAAAGAGTGTTAGCAAACTGCTTCTTGAGGCATAGGTTGGAACTCTGTTAGATGAATTCACAGATCAGAAAGAAGTTTCTCAGAAAGCTTCTTTCACGTTTTGAACGGATGAAATTTTCTTTATCAGCGTAGGCCTCAATGCGATCCAAGGAAGCCCTTCTCAGCTTCCTCAAAGACAGTGTTAATGGACTGCTCCACGAAACTTAAGTGTAACTCTGTGAGATGAATTCACACATCAACAAGAAGTTTCTGAGAAAGCTTCTTTCTTGTTTTCATCTGTGGATATTTCCTTTGTCACCGTAAGCTTCATTGCGCTATGAAATACCAAATTGCAGATTTCCAGAAAACTGTGTTAACAAACTGATCACTGAAGAGGAACGTGTAACTCTGTGAGTTGCATTCACACATGGCAATGCAGTTTCTCAGAAAGCTTCTCTTTAGTTGTTATGTGAGGATAATTCCTTTTTCACCCTAGCCCTCAATGAGCTCCCAAATATACCTTTGCAGAATCCACGAGAACAGTGATAGCAAACTGTTCCAAAAAGGGAAGGGTGGAACTCTGTGTGATGCAGTCTCACATCAGAAAGCAATCTCTCAGTAAGTTTCTCTGTAGTTACTATGTGAGGACATTTCCTTTTTCACCATAGTACCCGATGGGCTACCAAATATCACTTTCCTGATTCCACGAAAAGAGTGTTAGCAAACTGCTTCTTGAGGCATAGGTTGTAACTCTGTGAGATGAATTCACAGAGCAGAAAGAAGTTTCTCAGAAAGCTTCTTTCACGTTTTGAACGGATGAAATTTCCTTTATCAACGTAGGCCTCAATGCGATACAAGGAAGCCCTTCTCAGCTTTCTCAAAGACAGTGTTAATGGACTGCTCCACGAAACATAAGTGTAACTCTGTGAGATGAATTCACACATCACCAAGAAGTTTCCAAGAAAGCTTCTTTCTAGTTTTCATCTGTGGATATTTCCCTTGTCACCGTAAGGTTCATTGCGCTATGAAATACCAATTTGCAGATTTCCAGAAAACTGTGTTAACAAACTGATCACTGAAGAGAAACGTGTAACTCTGTGAGTTGCATTCACACATGGCAATGCAGTTTCTCAGAAAGCTACTCTTTAGTTATTATGTGAGGATAATTCCTTTTTCACCCTAGCCCTCAATGAGCTCCCAAAAATACCTTTGCAGAATCCACGAGAACAGTGTTAGCAAACTGTTCCAAGAAGGGAAGGGTGGAACTCTGTGTGATGAAGTCACACATCAGAAAGCAATCTCTCAGAAAGTTTCTCTGTAGTTATGATGTGAGGACATTTCCTTTTTCACCATGGGCCCCTAGGGGCTACCAAATATCACTTTCCAGATTCCACGAAAAGAGTGTTAGCAAACTGCTTCTTGAGGCATAGGTTGTAACTCTGTGAGATGAATTCACAGATCAGAAAGAAGTTTCTCAGAAAGCTTCTTTCACGTTTTGAACGGATGAAATTTCCTTTATCAGCGTAGGCCTCAATGCGATCCAAGGAAGCCCTTCTCAGCTTCCTCAAAGACAGTGTTAATGGACTGCTCCACGAAACATAAGTGTAACTCTGTGAGATGAATTCACACATCACCAAGAAGTTTCTAAGAAAGCTTCTTCTAGTTTTCATCTGTGGATATTTCCTTTGTCACGTAAGGTTCATTGCGCTATGAAATACCAAATTGCAGATTTCCAGAAAACTGTGTTAACAAACTGATCACTGAAGAGAAACGTGTAACTCTGTGAGATGCATTCACACATGGCAATGCAGTTTCTCAGAAAGCTTCTCTTTAGTTGTTATGTGAGGATAATTCCTTTTTCACCCTAGCCCTCAATGAGCTCCCAAAAATACCTTTGCAGAATCCACGAGAACAGTGTTAGCAAACTGTTCCAAGAAGGGAAGGGTGGAACTCTGTGTGATGAAGTCACACATCAGAAAGCAATCTCTCAGAAAGTTTCTCTGTAGTTATGATGTAAGGACATTTCCTTTTTCACCATGGGCCCCTAGGGGCTACCAAATATCACTTTCCAGATTCCACGAAAAGAGTGTTAGCAAACTGCTTCTTGAGGCATAGGTTGTAACTCTGTGAGATGAATTCACAGAGCAGAAAGAAGTTTCTCAGAAAGCTTCTTTCACGTTTTGAACGGATGAAATTTCCTTTATCAGCGTAGGCCTCAATGCGATCCAAGGAAGCCCTTCTCAGCTTCCTCAAAGACAGTGTTAATGGACTGCTCCACGAAACATAAGTGTAACTCTGTGAGATGAATTCACACAACACCAAGAAGTTTCTAAGAAAGCTTCTTTCCAGTTTTCATCTGTGGATATTTCCTTTGTCACCGTAAGGTTCATTGCACTATGAAATACCAAATTGCAGATTTCCAGAAAACTGTGTTAACAAACTGATCACTGAAGAAAACGTGTAACTCTGTGAGTTGCATTCACACATGGCAATGCAGTTTCTCAGAAAGC
>NW_022143910.1:0-3929 GCF_007565055.1 Rhinopithecus roxellana
ATTTTCCTTTTTCTCCATACCCGCAATGACTCCCAAATATACCTTTGCAATCCACGACAGCAGTGTTAGCAAACTGTTCAAGAAGGGAAGTGTGGAACTCAGTGTGATGAAGTCACACATCATAAGCAATCTCTCAGAATGCTTCTCTCTAGTTATTATGTGAGGATATTTCCTTTTCACCCTGGGCCCTGTGGGCTCCCAAATATCACTTTCCAGATTCCACGAAAAGAGTGTTAGCAAACTGCTTCCTGAAGTCTAAGTTATAAGTCTGTGAGATGAACTCACAGATCAGAAAGAAGTTTCTCACAAAGCTTCTTCACGTTTTGAACGGATGAAATTTCCTTATCAGCGTAGCCTCAATGCGATCCAAGAAGCCCTTCTCAGGTACCTCAAAGACAGTGTAAAGGACTGCTACACGAAACATAAGTGTAACTCTGTGAGATGAATTCACACATCACCAAGAAGTTTCTAAGAAAGCTTCTTTCTAGTTTTCATCTGAGGATATTTCTTTGTCACCGTAAGCTTCATTGCTAAGAGGTATCCCATTGCAGATTTCCAGAAAACTGTTAGCAAACTGCACTGAGAGAAACGTGTAACTCTGTGAGTTGCATTCACACATGAAATGCAGTTTCTCAGAAGCTTCTTTCCAGTTTTGATCTGGGATATTTCCTTTTTCACCATAGCCCTCAGTGAGTTCCCAAATATCACTTTGCAGAACACAAGATAACAGAGTTAGCAAACTGTTCCAAGAAGGGAAGGGTGGAACTCTGTGTGATGAAGTCACACATCAGAAAGCAATCTCTCAGAAAGCTTCCTCTAGTATTATCTGAGGATTTCCTTTTTCACCATGGGCCCCTATGGGCTCCCAAATCTCACTTGGCAGATTCCACGAAAAGAGTGTTAGCAACTGCTTCCTGAGAACTAAGTTGTAACTCGTGAGAGCATCACAGATCACAAAGAAGTTTCTCAGAAAGCTTCTTCACGTTTGAACTGATGATATTTCCTTTATCAGCGTAGGCCTCAATGCGATCCAAGAAGTCCTTCTCAGGTTTCCTCAAAGACAGTGTTAATGGACTGCTGCAGAAACTAAGTGTAATTTGTGAGATGAATTCACATCACCAAGAAGTTCTAAGAGCTTCTTTCTAGTTTTCATCTGAGGATTTCCTTTGTCACCGTAAGCTTCATTGCGTTCAAGGTATCCCATTGCAGATTTCCAGAAAACTGTGTTAGCAAACTGAACACTGAAGAGAAACGTTAACTCTGTGAGTTGCATTCACACTGAAATGCAGTTTCTCAGAAGCTTCTTTCCAGTTTTGATCTGAGGATATTTCCTTTTTCACCATAGCCCTCAGTGAGCTCCCAATATCACTTTGCAGAACAAGATAACAGAGTTAGCAAATCTTCCAAGAAGGGAAGGGTGGAACTCTGTGTGATGAAGTCACACATCAGAAAGCAATCTCTCAGAAAGCTTTCCTCTGTTATTATCTGAGGATATTTCCTTTTTCACCATGGGCCCTATGGGCTCCCAAATCTCATTGGCAGATTCCGAAAAGAGTGTAGCAAACTGCTTCCTGAAACTAAGTTGTAACTCTGTGAGGAATTCACAGATCACAAAGAAGTTTCTCAGAAAGTTCTTTCACGTTTTGAACTGATGATATTTCCTTATCAGCGTAGGCCTCAATGCGATCAAAGAAGTCCTTCTCGGTTCCTCAAAGACAGTGTTAATGGAATGCTGCTGAAACATAAGTGTAACTTTGTGAGATGAATTCACACATCACCAAGAAGTTTCTAAGAAAGCTCTTTCTAGTTTTCATGTGAGGATATTTTCTTTGTCACCGTAAGCTTCATTGCGTTCGAAGTATCCCATTGCAGATTTCCGAAAACAGTGTTAGCAAACTGAACACTAAAGAGAACGTGGGAACTCTGTGAGTTGCATTCACACATTGAAATGCAGTTTCTCAGAAGGCTTCTTTCCAGTTTTGATCTGAGGATATTTCCTTTTTCACCATAGCCTCAGAGCTCCCAAATATCACTTTGCAGAACACAAGATAACAGAGTTTACACTGTTCCAAGAAGGGAAGGGTGGAACTCTGTGATGAAGTCACATCAGAAAGCAATCTCTCAGAAAGCTTCTCTCAGTATTATCTGAGGATATTTCCTTTTTCACCATGGGCCCCTATGGGCTCCCAAATCTCACTTGGCAGATTCCACAAAAAGAGTGTTAGCAAACTGCTTCCTGAGAACTAAGTTGTAACTCTGAGATGAATTCACAGATCACAAAGAAGTTTCTCAGAAAGCTTCTTTCACGTTTTGAACTGTGATATTTCCTTTATCAGCGTAGGCCTCAATGCGATCCAAGAACCTTCTCAGGTTCCTCAAAGACAGTGTTAATGGACTGCTGCATGAAACATAAGTGTAACTCTGTGAGATGAATTCACACATCACCAAGAAGTTTCTAAGAAGCTTCTTCTAGTTTTCATCTGAGGATATTTCCTTTGTCACCGTAAGCTTCATTGCGTTCAGAGTATCCCATTGCAGATTTCCAGAAAACTTGTTAGCAAACTGATCACTGAAGAGAAACGTGTAACTCTGTGAGTTGCATTCACTCATGGCAATGCAGTTTCTCAGAAGGCTTCTTTCCAGTTTTGATCTGAGGATATTTCCTTTTTCACCATAGCCCTCATGAGCTCCCAAATACACTTTGCAGAACACAAGATAACAGAGTTAGCAAACTCTTCCAAGAAGGGAAGGTGGAACTCTTGTGATGAAGTCACACATCAGAAAGCAATCTCTCAGAAAGCTTCTCTCTAGTTATTATGTGAGGATATTTCCTTTTTCACCATGGGCCCTATGGGCTCCCAAATCTCACTTTCAGATTCCACGAAAAGAGTGTTAGCAAACTGCTTCCTGAACTAAGTTATACTCTGTGAGATGAATCACAGATCAGAAAGAAGTTTCTCAGAAAGCTTCTTTCATTTTGAACTGATGAATTTCCTTTATCAGCGTAGGCCTCAATGCGATCCAAGGAAGCCTTCTCAGGTTCCTCAAAGACAGTGTTAATGGACTGCTCCACGAAACATAAGTGTAACTCTGTGAGATGAATTCACACATCACCAAGAAGTTTCTAAGAAAGCTTCTTTCTAGTTTTCATCTGAGGATATTTCCTTTGTCACCGTAAGCTTCATTGCGTATGAAGTATCATTGCAGATTTCCAGAAAACTGTGTTACAAACTGATCATGAGAGAAACGTGAACTCTGTGAGTTGCATTCACACAGCAATGCAGTTTCTCAAAGATTCTTTCCAGTTTTAGTGAGGATATTTCCTTTTTCACCATAGCCCTCAATGAGCTCCCAAATATACTTTGAAATCCAGAAACAGTGTTAGCAAACTGTTCCAAGAAGGGAAGGTGGAACTCTGTGTGATGAAGTCACACATCAGAAAGCAATCTCTCAGAAAGCTTCTCTCTAGTTATTATGTGAGGATATTTCCTTTTTCACCATGGGCCCCTATGGGCTCCCAAATATCACTTTCCAGATTCCACGAAAAGAGTGTTAGCAAACTGCTTCCTGAGTAAGTTATAAGTCTGTGAGATGAACTCACAGATCAAAGAAGTTTCTCAGAAATTCTTTCACGTTTTGAACGGAGAATTTCCTTTATCAGCGTAGGCCTCAATGCGATCCAAGGAAGCCCTTCTCAGGTTCCTCAAAGACAGTGTTAATGGACTGCTCCACGAAACATAAGTGTAACTCTGTGAGATGAATTCACACATCACCAAGAAGTTTCTAAGAAAGCTTCTTTCTAGTTTTCATCTGAGGATATTTCCTTTGTCACCGTAAGCTTCATTGCGCATGAAGTATCATTGCAGATTTCCAGAAAACTGTGTTAGCAAACTGATCACTGAAGGAAACGTGTAACTCTGTGAGTTGCA
>NW_022143911.1:0-1263 GCF_007565055.1 Rhinopithecus roxellana
AACATAAGTGTAACTCTGAGAGATGAATTCACACATCACCAAGAAGTTTCTAACAAAGCTTCTTTCTAGTTTTCATCTGAGGATACTTCCTTTGTCACCGTAAGCTTCATTACGTTCAGAGTATCCCATTGCAGATTTCCAGAAAACTGTGTTAGCAAACTGAACACTGAAGACAAACGTGTAACTCTGTGAGTTGCATTCACACATCGAAATGCAGTTTCTCAGAAGGCTTCTTTCCAGTTTTGATCTGAGGTGATTTCCTTTTTCACCATAGCCCACAATGAGCTCCCAAATATCACTTTGCAGAACACAGGATAACAGAGTTAGCAAACTGTTCCAAGAAGGGAAGGGTGGAACTCTGTGTGATGAAGTCACACATCAGAAAGCAATCTCTCAGTAAGCTTCTCTCAGTTTTATCTGAGATATATCCTTTTTCACCATGGGCCCCTATGGGCTCCCAAATCTCACTTTGCAGATTCCACGAAAAGAGTGTTAGCAAACTGCTTCCTGAGAACTAAGCAGTAACTCTGGGAGAGGAATTCAGAGAGCAGAAAGAAGTTTCTCAGAAAGCTTCTTTCACGATTTGAACTGATGATATTTCCTTTATCACCGCAGGCCTCAATGCGATTCAAAGAAGTCCTCCTCAGGTTCCTCAAAACACTGATAGTGGACTGCTGCATGAAACATAAGTGTAACTCTGAGAGATGAATTCACACATCACCAAGAAGTTTCTAACAAAGCTTCTGTCTAGTTTTCATATGAGGATACTTCCTTTGTCACCGTAAGCTTCAATACGTTCAGGTATCCCATTGCAGATTTCCAGAAAACGGTGTTAGCAAACTGAACACTGAAGACAAACGTGTAACTCTGTGAGTTGCATTCACACATTGAAATGCAGTTTCTCAGAAGGCTTCTTTCCAGTTTTGATCTGAGTTTATGTCCTTTATCACCGTAGCCCACAATGAGCTCCCAAATATCACTTTGCAGAACACAAGATAACAGAGTTAGCAAACTGTTCCAAGAAGGGAAGGGTGGAACTCTGTGATGAAGTCACACATCAGAAAGCAATCTCTCAGTAAGCTTCTCTCAGTTATTATCTGAGATATATCCTTTTTCACCATGGGCCCCTATGGGCTCCCAAATCTCACTTTGCAGATTCCACGAAAAGAGTGTTAGCAAACTGCTTCCTGAGAACTAAGCAGCACTCTGGGAGAGGAATTGAGAGAGCAAAAGAGTTTCTCAGAACGCTTCTTCACGATTTGA
>NW_022143912.1:0-518 GCF_007565055.1 Rhinopithecus roxellana
GAATGCAACTCACAGAGTTACACGTTTCTCTTCATTGATCAGTTTGTTAGCACAGTTTTCTGGAAATCTGCAATTAGATACTTCATAGCGCAATGAACATTACAGTGACAAAGGAAATAACCACAGATGAAAACTAGAAAGAAGCTTTCTTAGAAACTTCTTGGTGATGTGTGAATTCATCTCACAGAGTTACACTTATGTTTCGTGGAGCAGTCCATTAACACTGTCTTTGGGGAAACTGAGAAGGGCTTCTTTGGATCACATTGAGGCCTACGCTGATAAAGGAAATTTCATCCGTTCAAAACGTGAAAGAAGCTTTCTGAGAAACTTCTTTCTGATCTGTGAGTTCTTCTCACAGAGTTACAAACTCTGCCTCAAGAAGCAGTTTGCTAACACTCTCTTCGTGGAATCTGCAAAGTGATATTTGGGAGTCTATTGGGCCCATGTGATAAAGCAAATATCCTCACATAATAACTAAGAGAAGCTTTCTGAGAAACTGCATTGCCATGTGTGAATGC
>NW_022143913.1:0-2967 GCF_007565055.1 Rhinopithecus roxellana
CCCATCCCAGGGCCACCAGGGCCTCCGGACCACCCCGCTGCACCGGCGTCATCCGCCATTTGGTGTTTTCTCGGAGAAGAAGCTTATGTCTATATCTTATACACATATCTATTATATCTATTATGTCTATATTTCATACCTATGCCTATTATATCTATTATGTCTATATTTTATATCGATATCTATTATATCTATTATGTCTATATTTTATACCTATATTTATTATATCTATTATGTCTATATTTTATACTTATATTTTTATATCAATTTTGTCTATATTTTATACCTTTTTCAATTATGTCTATATTTTATTCCTGTATCTATAATATCTATTATGTCTATATTTTATGCCTATACCTATTACATCTATTATGTCTATATTTTATACCTATCTATTATATCGATTATGTCTATATCTTATACATATATCTATTATATCTATTATGTCTATATTTTATAACTATATCTATTATATCTATTATGTCTATATTGTATACCTATATCTTTTATATCTATTTTGTCTATATTTTATACCTATTTCAATTATGTCTGTATTTTATTCCTATAACTATTATATCTATTATGTCTATATTTTATACCTATATCTATTATGTCTATATTTTATACCTATATCTATTATAATTATTATGTCTATAGTTTAAACCTATATCTATTATGTCTATTATGTCTATATTTTATACCTATTTCTTTTATATCTATTATGTCTATATTTTATACCTATAACTATTATGTCTATATTTTACACCTTTATCTATTATGTCTATATTTTATACCTATATCTATTATGTCTATTATGTCTACATTTTATACCTATATCTATTATATCTATTATGTCTTTATTTTATACCTATGTCTATTATATCTACTGTGTCTATATTTTATACCTATATCTATTATATCTATTATGTCTATATTTTATACCTATATCTATGATATCTATTATGTCCATATTTTATACCTATAACTATTATATCTAATATGTCTATATTTTATACCTATATCTATTTTAACTATTTTTTATCTCTATGTCTATTATGTCTATTATGTCTATGTTTTATACCTCTATCTATTATATCTATTATGTCTATATTTTATACCTATATCTATTGTATATATTATGTATATATTTTATACATATATCTATTATATCTATTATGTCTATATTTTATAGCTATATCTTCTATATCAATTTGTCTATATTTTATACCTATTTCAATTATGTCTGTATTTTATTCCTATATCTATTATATCTATTATGTCTGTATTTTATACCTATATCTATTATATCATATATGTTATTTTATACCTATATCTATTATATCTATTATGTCTATATCTTATACATATATCTATTATATCTATTATGTGTATATTTTAAACCTATATCTATTATGTCTATATTTCATACCTATATTTTTATAACAGTTATGTCTATATTTTTTACCTATATCTCTTATAAATATTATGTCTGTATTTTATACCGATATTTATTATGTCTATATTTTATACCTATATCTATTATATCTAATCTGTCTATATTTTATACCTATATCTATTATATCAATTATGTCTATATTTTATACCAATATCTATTATATCTACTCTGTCTATATTTTATACTTATATCTATTATATCTATTATGTCCACATTTTATACCTATATCTTTTGTATCTATTATGTCTATATTTCATATCTATATCTATTATATCTATTATGTCTATATTTATACCAATATCTACTATATCCACTATTACTGTATTTTATACCTTTATCTATTATATCTATTATATCAATGTTTTATACCTATATCTATTGTATCTATTATGTCTATATTTCATACCTATGTCTATTATATCTATTATGTCTATAAATTATACCTATATCTATTATATCTATTGTGTCTATATTTTATACTTATACCTATTATATGTATCATCTCTATATTTCATACCTATATCTATTATAACCATTATGTCTATTCTTTGTACATATATCCATTATGTCTATATTTTATATCCATATCTATTATATCTACTATGTCTGTATTTTACATCTATATCGATTATATCTATTATGTCTATATTTTATGCCTATATCTATTATGTCCATATTTTATACCTATATCTATTATAATTATTATGTCTATATTTTACAACTATATCTATTATATCTATTATGTCTATATTTCATACCTATTTCTATGATATCTATTATGTCTATATTTTATACCTATATCTATTATGTCTATTGTGTCTATATTTTATACTTATACCTATTATATGTATCATCTCTATATTTCATACCTATATCTATTATAACCATTATGTCTATTCTTTGTACATATATCCATTATGTCTATATTTTATATCCATATCTATTATATCTACTATGTCTGTATTTTACATCTATATCGATTATATCTATTATGTCTATATTTTATGCCTATATCTATTATGTCCATATTTTATACCTATATCTATTATAATTATTATGTCTATATTTTACAACTATATCTATTATATCTATTATGTCTATATTTCATACCTATTTCTATGATATCTATTATGTCTATATTTTATACCTATATCTATTATGTCTATATTTTTTACCTATATCTATTATATCTATTAGGTCTATATCTTATACCTATATCTATTATGTCTATTATGTCTTTATTTTAAACCTATGCCTATTATATCTATTATGTCTAAATTTCATACGTATATCTATTATAAAGATTATGTCTTTTCTTTGTACCTATATCTATTATGTCAATATTTTATACCTATATCATTTATATCTATTTTGTCTATATTTTATACCTATTTCAATTATGTCTATATTTTATTCCTATATCTATTTTATCTATTATGTCTATATTTTATACCTATAACTATTATATCTATTATGTCTATATTTTATATCTATACATATTATATCTATTA
>NW_022143914.1:0-4950 GCF_007565055.1 Rhinopithecus roxellana
CCACAGTGCAATCAAACTAGAAACTCAGGACTAAGAAACTCAATCAAAACCGCTCAACTACATGGAAATGAACAACCTGCTCCTGAATGACTACTGGGTACATAACGAAATGAAAGCGGAAATAAGGATGTTTTTGAAACCAATGAGAAAGACAACATACCAGAATCTCTGGGACACATTTAAAGCAGTGTGTAGAGGGAAATTTATAGCACTAAATGCCCACAAGAGAAAGCAGGAAAGATCTAAAATTGACACTCTAACATCACAATTAAAAGAACTAGAGAGGCAAGAGCAAACACATTCAAAAGCTAGCAGGAGGCAAGAAATAACTAAGATCAGAGCCGAACTGAAGGAGATAGAGACACAAAAAACCCTCCAAAAAATCAATGAATCCAGGAGTTGATTTTTGAAAAGATCAACAAAATTGACAGACCGCTAGCAAGGCTAATAAAGAAGAAAAGAGAGAGGAATCAAATAGATGCAATAAAAAATGATAAAGGGGATATCACCACTGACCCCACAGAAATACAAACTACCATCAGAGAATACTATAAACGCCTCTACGCAAATCAACTAGAAAATCTAGAAGAAATGGATAATTTCCTGGACACTTACACTCTCCCAAGACTAAACCAGGAAGAAGTTGAATCCCTGAATAGACCAATAGCAGGCTCTGAAATTGAGGCAACAATTAATAGCCTACCCACCAAAAAAAGTCCAGGACCAGATGGATTCACAGCTGAATTCTACCAAAGGTACAAGGACGAGCTGGTACCATTCCTTCTGAAACTATTCCAATCAATAGAAAAAGAGGGAATCCTCCCTAACTCATTTTATGAGGCCAACATCATCCTGATACCAAAGCCTGGCAGAGACACAACAAAAAAGAGAATCTTAGACCAATATCCATGATGAACATGATGCAAAAATTCTCAATAAATACTGGCAAACCGGATTCAGCCAGCAATCAAAAAGCTTATCCACCATGATCAAGTGGGCCTTCATCCCTGGGATGCAAGGCTGGTTCAACATTCGCAAATCAATAAACGTAATCCAGCATATAAACAGAACCAAAGACAAGAACCACATGATTGTCTCAATAGATGCAGAAAAGGCTTTTGACAAAATTCACAGCCCTTCATGCTAAAAACGCTCAATAAATTCGGTATTGATGGAACGTATCTCAAAATGATAAGAGCCATTTATGACAAACCCACAGCTAATATCATACTGAATGGGCAAAAACTGGAAAAATTCCCTTTGAAAACTGGCACAAGACAGGGATGCCCTCTCTCACCACTCCTATTCAACATAGTGTTGGAAGTTCTGGCTAGGGCAATCAGGCAAGAGAAAGAAATCAAGGGTATCCAGTTAGGAAAAGAAGAAGTCAAATTGTCCCTGTTTGCAGATGACATGATTGTATATTTAGAAAAACCCCATCGTCTCAGCCCAAAATCTCCTTAAGCTGATAAGCAACTTCAGCAAAGTCTCAGGATACAAATTAATGTGCAAAAATCACAAGCATTCTTATACACCAGTAACAGACAAGCAGAGAGCCAAATCAGGAATGAACTTCCATTCACAATTGCTTCAAAGAGAATCAAATACCTAGGAATCCAGCTTACAAGGGATGTAAAGGACCTCTTCAAGGAGAACTACAAACCACTGCTCAGTGAAATCAAAGAGGACACAAACAAATGGAGGAACATACCATGCTCATGGATAGGAAGAATCAATATTGTGAAAATGGCCATACTGCCCAAGGTTATTTATAGATTCAATGCCATCCCCATCAAGCTACCAATGAGTTTCTTCACAGAATTGGAAAAAAACTGCTTTAAAGTTCATATGGAACCAAAAAAGAGCCCGCATTGCCAAGACAATCCTAAGTCAAAAGGACAAAGCTGGAGGCGTCACGCTACCTGACTTCAAACTATACTACAAGGCTACAGTAACCAAAACAGCATGGTACTGGTACCAAACAGAGATATAGACCAATGGAACAGAACAGAGTCCTCAGAAATAATACCGCACATCTACAGCCATCTGATCTTTGACAAACCTGAGAGAAACAAGAAATGGGGAAAGGATTCCCTATTTAATAAATGGTGCTGGGAAAATTGGCTAGCCATAAGTAGAAAGCTGAAACTGGATCCTTCCTTACCCCTTATACGAAGATTAATTCAAGATGGATTAGAGACTTAAATGTTAGACCTAATACCATAAAAACCCTAGAAGAAAATCTAGGTAGTACCATTCAGGACATAGGCATGGGCAAGGACTTCATGTCTAAAACGCCAAAAGCAACGGCAGCAAAAAGCAAAAATTGACAAATGGGATCTAATTAAACTAAAGAGCTTTTGCACAGCAACAAAGAAACTACCATCAGAGTGAACAGGCAACCTAGAGAATGGGAGAAAATTTTTCCAACCTACTCATCTGACAAAGGGCTAATATCCAGAATCTACAAAGAACTCAAACAAATATACGAGAAAAAAACAAACAACCCCATCAAAAAGTGGGGAAAGGATATGAACAGACATTTCTCAAAAGAAGATATTCATACAGCCAACAGACACATGAAAAAATGCTCATCGTCACTCGCCATCAGAGAAATGCAAATCAAAACCACAATGAGATACCATCTCACACCAGTTAGAATGGCAATCATTAAGAAGTCAGGAAACAACAGGTGTTGGAGAGGAGTGGAGAAATAGGAACGCTTTTACACTGTTGGTGGGATTGTAAACTAGTTCAACCATTATGGAAAACAGTATGGCGATTCCTCAAGGATCTAGAACTAGATGTACCATATGACCCAAGCCATCCCACTACTGGGTATATACCCAAAGGATTATAAATTATTCTACTACAAAGACACATGCACACGTATGTTTATTTGCGGCACTATTCACAATAGCAAAGACTTGGAATCAACCCAAATGTCCATCTGTGACAGAACTGGATTAAGAAAATGTGGCACATATACACCATGGAATACTATGCAGCCATAAAAAAAGGATGATTTGCGTCTTTGTAGGGACATGGATGCAGCTGGAAACCATCATTCTTAGCAAACTTCACAAGAACAAAAAACCAAACACCGCATGTTCTCACTCATAGGTGGGAACTGAACAATGAGATCTCTTGGACTCGGGAAGGGGGAACATCACGCACTGGGGCCTATCATGGGGAGGGGGGGAGGGGGAGGAGGGAGGGATTGCATTGGGGTTTATACTGATATAATGAATGAATTGATGGGTGCTGACGAGTTGATGGGTGCAGCACACCAACATGGCAATAAGTATACATATGTAACAAACCTGCACGTTATGCACCTGTACCCTAGAACTTAAAGTATAATTAAAAAAAAAAATAAATTAATAAATAAATAAAATATAGATATAATAGATATAGGTATATAATATAGACTTAATAGATATAATAGATAGAGGTATAAAATACAGACACAATAGATATAATAGATTGAGGTATAAAATATAGACATAACAGATATAATAGATAGAGGTATAAAATATAGACAAAATAGATATAATAGATATGGCTATAAAATATATACAATAGATATGATAGATATACGTATAAAAAATAGACATAATAGATATAATAGATACAGACATAATAGATCTAATAGATATATATATAAAATATAGACATAATAGATAGAATATATATAGGTATAAATTATAGACACAGTAGATATAATAGATATAAATATTAAATATACACATAATAGATATAGGCATAAAATACAGACATAATAGATGTAATGGATATAGGTAGAAAATAAAGACATAATAGACATAGGTTAAAATATAGACTTAATAGAAATAATCTGTAGGTATAAAACACAGACAAAATAGATATAATAAATAGAGGTATAAAATATAGACATAATTGATATAATAGATACAATGGATAGAGGTATGAAATATAGACATAATAGATATAATAGAGGTATAAATTATGGACATAATAGATATAATAGATATAGGTATAAAAATATAATAAATATAGTAGATAGACGTATAAAATTCAGACATAATAGAATAACAGATAGACGTATAAAATATAGAAAAATTAGATATAATAGATATAGATAGAGGTATAAAATATAGACAAAATAGATATGACAGATAGAGGTATAAAATATAAACATAATAGATGGAATAGATAGAGGTATAAAATATAGACCTAATAGATATAATAGATAAAGCTATAAATATAGACATAAAAGATATAACAGATAGAGGTATTAAATATATACAATACATATCATAGATACAGGTATAAAATATAGACAAAATAGGTATGATAGATATAGGCAAAATAGATATAATGATATAGGTATAAAATATAGACATAATAGATACAATACATACAGTTATAAAATACAGACATAATAGATATAGCAGATAAAGGTATAAAATATACATAATAGATATAGGTATAAAATAAAGATATAATAGATAATAGAGGTATACAATATAAACCTAATAGATATAATAGACATAGGTATAAAATATAGACATAATAGATATAGGTATAAAACATAGACATAATAGATATAATAGATATAGGTATAAAATATAGACATAATAGACATAACAGATATAGGTAAAAAATATAGACATAATAGATATAATCGATATAGGTATAAAATATAGACATAAGAGATATAGGTATAAAACATAGACATAATAGATACAATAGATATAGGTATAAAATATAGACATAATAGACATAACAGATATAGGTATAAAATATAGACATAATAGATATAATCGATATAGGTATAAAATATAGACAAAGAGATATAGGTATAAAATATAGACAGAATAGTATAATAGATATAGGTATGAAGTATACACATAATAGATATGATAGATACTGGTATAAAATATAGACATAATGGATATAACAGATATA